>NW_008340410.1:1135085-1222121 GCF_000622305.1 Nannospalax galili | reverse complement strand
TACACTTAAATACTCTCTCACAGTCAAATAAGTGAAAACACAGTATGCTGTTTGCCATGTTCATTAAGGGTTGGTCTGAGTTGAGAGACAGAACTGTAATATTTTTACATTGTGTTATGGAGAACTAACAAGCAGCTAGGGCTGCAGGTGAATGAGTATGTAATATGAGAATCACACGATATAGAAAAAGGATAATCATTATTGATTAAATTTCAAAGTTCTTATAGAACATAGCTATATTAGCAGAGCACCTGAATATCAAATTGAAGAAGCATTATGTGAATTACTCTGGACTCAAAGATGTCTACAAAAATAAATGAAACACTTTTTTATCCAAATTAAGAATTTGAGAATTCTCTTTTTTATTGATTTTTTTGTTTATTTCATACAGAACAGCTCACACAATCTTAATCATCTTTATATCCCCATCCCCACTGGCACCCTCCCATAGCCCCACACACACACTGGAGCCCATATACTCTGCCATCCCTGTTACTGCCCACTGGATGGTCAGTGTCCACAGCTGTTCCCCAGTGTAAGTCCATCCACTTAGTCTACTCAGCCTGTCTAGAGTCCCTTGTTTTAGGAAGATCAGCTCTTCTTCATCTAGCAGGAATCAGTTGCCAACATTCCTTCAGATAAGATTGGGTGGGTGAAGTTTAATGAAGGGATCCTGTCCAAGGACCATGATTCAGCAGACTCTTGATCTCTACACTTTGGCTGTTTGTGACCTTTTGTGTTCTTAATTATATTGATGTATTCAAAGGGTCTAGTAAAATTTATCTGAGATGCAGATGGCCTTTAGGAAATAATAATATTAATTATAAGATTTTATATGTGCAATAAGAATTTTAGATATTGTCTTGCTGCATCTTCAACAGCAACCAAATGAGTATGATCCTCTTATGATCCTATCCTTGCAGACGCATAAACTTACAGTGAGAGGCAAATATTGTTACCCAAATCATAAAGAGTTGGGGACCAGTACAGAACCCAGGCTTTGCCACTGTGTTAGCTGATAGTCCAATAAATACATATAATCATGGCTACATTCCTGTGGAAAGTAAAATTTAAAAATTATACCATTATGACAGTAAATGCTTAGTTAAAAACTAATTCTAAAAAGTGCTGTAAATCCCAAGACTCCTGCGTATGAATTTTAAAAATGATTAATTTAAATTCCTGATAGTTTCAGTGACTTTCAGTTGAATTATATATGAAAAGTAAATAAAATATGGATGCATAACATAATGTATAAAGTATGAACTTAATGGCCCCCGGAAATAATTATAATTTTCAATATAGACTCTTTAATAGGGAACTTCTGCATTATGCTTATAATTAAAAGACATGTATTTCAAAACAGGATGCAAGCTACACTGGTTTTATTGTTAGAATACTTTTCATACTAAGATGTCTAAAATGTCTTTCTTTGTGTCTTACAAACATTCAGGTAAATTTTCAGTGCTGTAAATTGAAAAGCATTTATAATTCTATGACTAACCTAGACCTTTGCAGCAACCGTAGCCTTTATTATGTTTGTGTCATGCATATTTGCCCAAGAATCTTGCTTTAAGAATGCAATGCAAGTTTTAGATGTGCTATGATCTCTTAAAGCCTATGTCATATAAAAGTCCCAAACATAAATGAATTCTTTCAAATGTCTTTGCTTTTTTTTTTTTCTTTTGTCCCCATAGCCCCAGCTGACCTGAACTCACTATGTAGACCAGGCTGGCCTTGAACTCACAAAGATCTGCCTGCCAGTGCCTCCCAAGTGCTGGGACTAAAGGCGTGCGCCACCATGCCTGGCTGTCTTTGCTTTTTTAATTAATAAAATTTATCTCAGTTTGTCACCTGTTAAAGGACATCTTGGTTGTTTCCAGGTTTTTGGTTTAAATGAGCACCTCCTTACCTGTGAGGCATTTGTTCACAAGACCCCCAGTGGGTGTCTTGTAACTTCAGACAACACTGAATCCTAAACAGCACATCTGCAATGACAGAGCAGGCTGTCTGATAACGAAGAAAGACCATAAGTGACTGGCTCGTGTGTGGTGTACACAGAGTGGATGCACATTGTACAAGAGGATGTCTTACATGCCAGGCAGTGTAGAGCGTATGTAAGATTTCATCATTGGAACTCAGAATTATGACAATGTAAAACATCAATTGTTTAGGAATTTTCTATTTTATTTTTTTTAATTTGGTCTATAATTGACTGAAGGTGATGGAGAACTTGGTAAATGAAATCACCAGTTAGAGAGGACTCTGATACATGTACAGCTGCTGTGATTACTCATGTAGGTGTTTTATCCAAACATGCATTTGTGTTTCTCTGCGATAAAGGCCCAAGATTAGATTGACTTGGCCATGTAGTAGTTGCATGTTTAGTTTTCAAAGGAATTTTTAAATGGTCCTTGCGTGAGATAGATTTACTGACTAACTGAAATGTTCAGGATTGAATTCAGGGTGTTCTGTTCGATAGCCAAAGAGCTCTGCCACTGAGCTATATCTGTAGCTTGGTGTATTTTTCTAGAAAATCTTTCTGTGTAGCTCAAAGTGGCCTGATTCTTAGGATTCGCCCAAAGAATCACACTCCCCTCATATTCCCAAAGTGGCGGGATACAGCTGTCTGTCATCACACCTGGCTGGAATTTCTAAATCTCCCCACGAGTCAGAGTGTTGCTGGAACTCTCAGTCATAAAAACCACGTTCCGGGTCCCAATGTTGGCCACATCAAGAGAAAACGGCATTAATCATAAAATGAAAAAAAAAATAGACTTTGTACTCTTTTGGCCCAAGCAATTCTGTCTCTAGGCTCCCTATGAGCAGTGTGAAAGTTTATAGAATGGGTAAAACACCAGGAAACATGCGCATGCTGATCAGCTGTCAATCAGCTTTAAGGTGAGGTGAGTCAGTGACTGACTAGCTTTGTGTACGCCTGTGTTCTCTCGGTGGTGCCTAGGGCAGCCTTTGGGGAGGTGGGTTATCTGTCCTCTCATCGTGACAGGTCCTCCATCATGACAGGCAGCTGGCACTGGAGAAAAGACTGTTTCTTTAAATCTGAATTTCAAGGGAGTTCCATTAGGGTCTATTCCTGTGAGTGGTGTGTGAGACATATGCATCTTCAACTTCACTGGGTTTTTGAAAGTTAGTTTCCAAAATGGCCGTGGCAGCTTGTATGCACCATAGGTCATACTCCTGTTCCATTTTTCATCACTTAGCATTTTCAAAACCTTAAAGCATTTGTGAATGGACAGGTGTTTGATGACTTTTTACTATGGCTCTGTTCCTATGACTCTAACTGCTACTGAGATTAAGTATCTTTTACACATTTATCAGCTCTACACATTTTGTAATCTCTAAACTGTCTGGTCAAAAGTTCTGCCCATTATTTTTATGCTCTTTCTCTTCATTTTTCATTCTCTTAATTGATTAGCATGTCCATTTTTAAGACTATATCCTGAACCCCATGTGTCTATCAGTTATGTGAATTGTAAATAAATTCTGAGCCATGGCTTGTTTCTTCTGTTAGTTTATAAGGAGCAGGAGACTTTTCATCTTTTAGATAGCATCTCCTTGCCTTATGTAGCCCAAGATAGCCTTAAATTCTTGATTTTTCTGCTGAGACTAGAGTCTTGCACCAACACCAGCAGGCAGACTTGTCCTAATTTTCAAAATATAATCAATTTATAAATCTTTTCCTATTGTAAATGTTCCTTTCTTACCTTTCAAAGAAAATTCTTTCCTACTATGAGGTCATGAGTATATTTCTACTTTTTTCTAGAAGTTTTCGACACAGGTATTTTTAGTATGATGAGATACTTCTCTGCCCAACTGTGTTTGATCAAGGACCAGACACTCATGATCACTGCGAATCGGCCTGGCACACTCCCAAGTTCACTTTCTCATTCTAGTGATAATTAAAGATGTGAAGATTTGTGAGAATTAGCGAAGCAGAAACCAGTTTTATTAAGAATTATTAAAGAAAACCTGGAAATTAAGGAAAAATGAAAAATTAAGGAAAAGTGAGAGAAACTCCCATGGATGATAGGGGTTCCCAAGAGATGGAGAGGTCATTAAACTTCCTTTTCTAGGCCAAAACTGTATTGAAGGTTGAGGTAACAGCTATGAGACACACGGGTTAGTGCTCTGGGTCGTCATGGACTACGGCCCATGGTGGAGGGCCCAAATGCTTTATGCAGGTCCAACCTGCCCAGTCAGGGCAAGAAAGCCCTCCTTTGTCTATCTCTGACTCCAGTTTGTTGGTTATTGACCTCGACTGTCTCTGCTAAGCTGTTAGTTACTTGGCTAGCATTTTTGATTCTCCAACCTGTGGTCTCTCAAGTTCTGGCACTTATACTAAGCTCTGTTCACACAGCTGTCCACAAGTCTCTGCAGTTGCTCTTGGATACCTCCTTCTCTTCGGAATGGCTTGGGGTCTCTCTCCAAAGTAGATGGAGGCAGCATCCATTCATCCATTCTCACAATTTAGCCTGTTATAATTAGTTGCATTGGAAGCAAGAATTTTTAAAACAGCAATAGGGCCTAGCATACATTCCCCAGGGGAGGGGTGTCATGGAAGCTCACCAGTCAGCCTGCCCATACAGGCTTACTTCTCAGAGCCTCTGTCTGCCTACCAGGTCAGATTAGCTATCTTATGACCAGTTGCAAGTTTCTTTTTCTCCCATTCCTAATGATCCTGACCTCACTGTTTGAACCCTATGAATTCTTTCACTCCTCAAGTCTAGTTCTGCTGTAACATTCCTGAGCATGAATAACCTGCAATTTTTACCATGAGCTTCTTTTTCTTACCATCTCCACAGAGCTTGTGCATCCTTTTGAAATTTGTGCTTCAAAATATTTTCCTTTATTAAAAATATGATTACTACAGTAGAAAAAATAAATAAATAAAACACCCCTTGGGAGGAAGCTGGTCAAGAGAATACAGATCTCTGGTCTGGATGGAGACTTGAAATTCCAGTTTTGCCGGTCGTTTCCGGTCACAGGACCACCTCTAGTAAATCCTTAAACCCTGCTATAGATACCTACTTGGTGAGTGAGATGGTGAATTTTTCCTCTCTGGAAACGCTGCCCCTACCGCGGTTGCTTCGGTGCCAGGCCGCAGACATGTAGCTCTCCTTAAGTCTACCCACGCTTCTGAATTCTTCAGAAAAGTGTAATCTCTTCTTTCTGTCACTTTCCTAACCATGTCTTCCCTAACATTTTAAGCTGCCGTGACATTTTGAGTTTCTCTAACTCCTTCTCCAGAGCTCCCTTCTCTGCCAAGAGGCTGTCAGGCCCCGAAGTATCTGACCTCCGTTCTGGCGGTAGGTTTTAAACTGGTTTGACTTTAATGGCTTCTCTTCTCTTCCTCAGGTAGATTTAAAGCTTGCCTGCCCGCAAGATTTTTATTTAAATGCTAATAAAATTATTCCTTCGTTTCCATTTGCTTCCACGCTTACAATTCTTTTATGAGGGAGACCAAAAACCCTAAAAAGGGACCTCATTTTCCCATGTATCACAATTACCGTGAGAGAAGCAGTCTCATCTGTGGATCATTGCACCCCACCAAGCGCCATCTACTAATATGTCCATTTCCTATATTTGTTTGTAAACCATGGATATCATTTATCAGGTCTTCTGCGGTGTGTTTCTGAGCTTTCTGTTCGGTTCTATTGTTTTATTATTCCTTACCTGCCCTGCTGTTTCTGTACTGCAGCATTGTAGTAAGTCGGGGAACCTGACTCCTTGGTCAGAGCTACCAAAACGGTGGAGGGAGAAATTGGTGGAAGAAAATGGATGCATTCAAGGTTGGTCTTGAAGAAACTTCTGTCTCAGACACGAGGGCATGGGAAGGGTTAGGTGTTGAAGACCGTTCACTGGACAGTGGATAGAAACGGCCTACGCTGGGTGGAGTCCTTCCGGGGTGCAGTCTCTTTCTTTTAAAGTCAGAATCAACTTGAAATTCCTAGAAATTGACACCTATATTTTCTTTTGAGAGAAACATACTATTCTGCAAGTTCATTCATGAGCGCTAAAAGCAGGGAACTCTAGATGCCTCTAGAGTTTAGAATATCATCCAAAAAAGGTATGGGTCTTGGAGGCTGGAGAGACGATCCGATCCGATCCAAGGACGCAGCACTTGCCACATTAGCATGAGAACATGACAGTTGGAGTTTGGATCCCCAGTATCTGCAGAAAAACTGGGGGGCGGGAGGGTTTGCCTATAATCCCATCCTATAAAAGGCCAAGGCATAGTTGTACATATATTTAAAAGTGGCTTAGAAAATTAAGAGTAAAGAGATGGTTTTTTAAATTTTAGGGGAAGAATTGAAGGAGGCAGAGGGAAGAGGAACCTATCAGTTTATATTGCTTGTCGAAGCAAATCCTTAGAAAAGCCAAACCTCCCCTGTTGCAGTGTTTCCTACAAGAATCCAAATCCCTTCAGTGGTACCCTACAGTAACGATGTCATTTAGTTCATTTTTCTTGACTTTCCTTCAACAGCTGCTATTCATTTAACTTAACTTTTAAAGTCATCTTATTAAATTTTCTTCTAAATACTATCAATAGTTTAACTGCAATTGCATTAAATTTAGATTAATTTTGTAGCCAAATTGGAATAGTTGCTAGACTGAATTCTACTCTCTGTAAATATTTAATAATATTTCTTCTCTTAATTAGCATTTCTTCAATCTTTTAATAAAGATACTTAATTTTCTCTGGAGTTTTATACCACCTTTGTGAATTTTTTTGTCCTAAATATCTAATAGATTTATTGTTGATGCAAATGCTATTAAAGCCATTTTAACTGCCTGCTAATCTTTGGTAGGACTGATGTTGTCTGATATCAGGGTGCAGTGGGCACCTCCACAGGGATTTCTAGGTTATGTTCCAGAACAAAGAGTTGGACAGAAATATATAGATAATACCAAGTGAGGGGAGAGAATTTGTTAAGAAAGGATATACTCCCAGTGAGGGAAGTGAGCCTCATCAGAAAGTTCAGCAGCTTAGTGCCCACTGTAGAAAGAACTGAAACATTTTGTCTCATTTCCACAGTGTGGGCTTTTCCATGCATTCTTTATCTGTTGCATGTATTTTTAAAAAATATTTTATTTATTATTTTTATTTTATGTGTATGAGTGTATTGCCTGCATGTATGTGAGTGCACCCATGTCCTGCAATGCCACAGAGGTCAGAAGAGGGCATCGGATTTCCCTGGAACTGGAGTTAAGGACGGTTCGCAGCTACTGTGTAGATGCTGGGAATCGAACCCAGGTCCTCTGCAAGAGCAGTCAGTGCTCTTAACTGCTGAGCCATCTCTCCAGCCCCTACATGTAGTTGTAGATACACCTTCATATGTCACATCTAGTTAGCATCTTATGTCTCCACCCAGGAGAGCACGTATAATGTAGATAGGTCATTCTTGGAAACTTACAAAAATTATGTTCTTGAGACAGTGCCTAACATAGCACAGGCTAGCTTTGAATTTGCTGCGTTGCTGAGGATAACTTTGAATTCCTTATTCTCTAGCCTCCACCTCCTGAGTCCTGGGAGTCCAAGTGTGTATGACCTGGTCTATTCTGTACTGGGGACTGAACCCAGGGCCTTGTGCATGCTAGGCAAACTCTCTACTAACTGTACTAAATATCCAACCCACTCTTCAGCACTTTTGAGTGCCTTTGACCTGAGTCAGTGGTGTAGGTCAGTCTTCGTGTTTTTGCTGGACTTTTCTACCCTTATCTTTTGCCAACTTGTATTTTTCACGTGATAATCTCATGAAACTTTGCTTGAGGCCTTGTGAATCTCACTCTCCACATCTACTTGTCTCATGACTGAAACTAATTTTTGTAACTGTTTTTTATATAAAAATTTATGTATTCTTATGATAGTAATTCATCAATTTTAAGAAAGGTTTATGCGTAGACACTCATGCAAATAATAACAGTTTTGTCCCTCTCTTCTGATCTTTCTGTATTTTATTTCTTTATCTGACCTTATGTCAGAGGACTAACACATGCATGGTGCTGCAAAGATGGACTGGAAGCAGACTGGACCTGTGAGTTCTGGCTATAGGGAAAAATGTACCATACATTAGGCATAGATTCCGAGCACATACAGCCTTCTGGAGAATGCTGTCCCAGCCCTCCAGGCTATTGTCACCTAGTAGGTGCTATAATCGTGTCTTTAAAAAGTCATCTCACTGTTCTGTTAAGCTATCTACATCAGGATAGTGGGGAACATGGTAAGGTCAGCGATTTCCCACTATGACCCACTGCCACACCACTTTAGCTGTGAAACTGCATCTTGCAGAGGTACAATTCTGTGTGGTATGTCGTGATGTGAGATACAGCATTCGGTAAGTTCAAGGATGGTAGTTTGGGCAGAAGCATGTAGGAGAAGGCAAACCCATATGCAAGTAAGTATCTATTCCAGTAAGAACAAAATGTTGCCCTTTCCATGATGAAAGTGACCCAGCACAGTAAACCTGCCACAGCGTCACTTGTTGGTCATCTCACTCCAGGGAGCTGAGCTTTATCAGATGCTGGTCTCAGAGGTTGGCAGAATTGGAACTCAGAAGCATCTGTGACCAGGTCACCTCAGAGAGCAGAAGTCCTTGTGGCTGAGTCTATGCATCGTGGGTCCATTAGCAAATGCAGGGACAACTGCGAAAGAAGTTGATTACACTCTACTTGGCTTTTAAAGTTCCCTTCCGCTGGGTCACCTTTGGATGAGCACTGACGTGTGCTGGATAACTTAGTTGTCAACTTGACACACCTAGGTAGAGGGAGCCTCAATTGGGGAATTTCCTCTAATGGACTGGCCTATAGCCATGTCTGTGGGGCATTTTCTTGATTGTTGAGTGATGTGGGAGGGCCCAACCCACTGTGGGTGGTGCCACCCCTGGGCAGTTTGCTCTATATTATATAAGAAAGCAGGCTGAGCATGGGCCAGGGGAGCAAGCCAGTAAGCAGCGCTCCTCCATGGCCTGTGCTCTAGCTCTTGCCTCCAGGTTTCTACCCTGAGTTACTACCTGGGGCTTCCTCAGTGATGAACTGTGGACCCAGGAGATGTAAGATAAAATATATCCTTTCCTCCCCAAGTTGGTATTGGTCACAGTGATTTGTCATGGCAATGGAGAAACAAGCTAGAACATGGGACACAAATATCATTACATCCTTTGCCCATTTGAAGAGACATATCCATATTCCCCTTCCCAAAATGTCTTTTCCAATTATACTCTTTCCAGATCCTTAACCATCCAGCCAAACCACTTGCTGCAGCCCAGGAATCGGTATACAATTTCCATTCTGCCATTTTTCTTCCTAAGCAAATGGATGAGTATGAGCCTTGCCCAAACTCCTGCCCCCGGGAGATTTCTTTTCATCCATGTTCTTCAAGATTGTCCCAGAAACAGGGTTTAATGCTGCAGCTGTCCACTGGGGAGTGGTGCCTGCATAATGCACAGAACCATCTATAAACCTGGCCCTAGACTTCCATTCCTCAGTCAGCTGATCATAGGGCACATCCCATGAGGCCATAGGTACATGCTCATGGCCAGAGGCATTATAGAAGGAGTAGGAATCATAAGTAACCAGGCAACTTCTTCACACAACTGATTTTGTGCCTTCAGGACTGGCTTGTACATGATCATATATATACCACTTCCATTTGATAATGGATTGCTACTGTGCATGTCCAACTTAATGGCTTAGTGAGCCAGGAGCACCCAGCTCATGATAAGAATTTTAAGATGTAAGGTAGCTTGGTGGCCCATTGCCAAGCATTCAGCTTCCACTAAGGCCCCAAATCAGGCCAACAGCTGTCTCTCAGGGGAAAATAATTATCTGTAGATGATAACGGAGCCTTGCTCCAAAATCCCAAGGGTCTCCGCTGAGGTCTGTCAAAGACTGAACAGCGTTCCTATCTATATCTGACACCTCAAGTATCGTTGGATCTACTGGATCGTGTATCAAGTGAAAGAGCAGCACGCACAGCTGCCTGGACTCGTTGAAGAGCCTCTTTTGTTTCAACCACCACTCGAAATAACAGCTTTCTGAGTTACTTGCTGTATGGAGTAAAGAACACATTCAAGCGAGGAACATGGCTCTAAAATCAAAACAGGCCTGCTCGGCGTCATACTTCTAGTTTGGGGGTGGAAGGGGCCGGGTGCAGCAAGTTATCTTTTGTGTTTTACAAGGAATATCTCTGTATACCCTGCACTCCTGGACTCAGAGATTTTACTAAGCTAGAAGTCCCTTGGATTTTTATTGGATTTATCCCATCTTCAGACGTGCTTTATCAACGAGTCTGGTATGGCTGTCATTTTCTGCTCACTTGATCCAATCAGCCAAATATCATCCAAGTAATCAGCATAATATAATGGACCAATGGGAGATCTTATGGAAGGGACAGGTAATCAATGTCCTTGTGAACCAAGTTATGACATAGGCTAGAGAAATAATGAACTCTTGTGCATCTGTCTTCTGCACAGGCCAAATAGGAGAGTTAGAGGCAGATATGGTAGAAACCTCCACATCTGCAGCATTTACATCCTGGATAGTGACACTAATCTCCATGATTCCCTCAGGAATGTGATACTGCTTTTGGCTCATTATTTTCCCTGAGAGAGTAGCTTTAATGTCTTCCAGTTAGCTTTTCTAACCACAATGGTCCTCATTTCACAGATCAAGGAACCAATGTGGGGAGTCTGCTAGCTTCTAATTCTGTGCCACAGTCAAGCCATCTACTTCAGGATGTATATCTATATCTATGTCTGTCTATCTATCTATCTATCTATCTATCTATCTATCTATCTATCTATCTATCATCTATCTAGTGAATATATAATGAATGTTTAGACTGGAGGAAGTAACCACAGGATGAGTTCAGAGACTCACTGGACCCACCATAAGTCAGACATTGGTTGAATTCCATTCATTATCTGACCTCCATAAACCAATACTTTAACTGAAAGGCCCTAGGCTATTTGGGCTCTCCCAGATCAATGTCAATTCAACAAGGTCTTTCCTAGAGTGGACCTGGACTCACTTTCATCTGAGGGGCTCTGAATCTGTTAACTGGCTCAGGTATCGAAATCCACTGGTGGGCCATGCTTCTCCCTCACTGCAGTCCAAGGCAACCTTTCATTTATTTCTTCTCAAGGTTTTTTGCTTGTACAGATGAAGCGTCATATCTATTTTACTTCTTGAGATGTTATGATTAATTAGCCAATAGCAAGCGTCTATATAACTCAGACCCTTACAAACATTGTTTTTCCTTTGGCTGTCCATGTGGTGCATACACTCACCTTGCCTTTGGAGATTAAGTACTGCCATTTAGTCCTTGCTACTCTGGAATTCAATTAAGCCCATCGCATTTCAGTGCCCAGTTGAGTAGCTATGGCTTCCACTGTAAGCTCCGCAAACAGGGAACAGTGACAACTCCAGATGTGTCCCTTCTCCTCTAACAAATTTGTTTCTTACAGCTTTTTGGAAGTGAATGTCTTCTAGAGCCTCCCATTTGGAGGACTGGGTTTTACGAGGCAAATCTACCCCAGCATTCCTATTTCTTTATACCACTCAGCAAGACTAAGATGGTGGCATCTCTAGCTCGTTCACAGAATGCCATCTTTTGATCTCCTCAGCCAATCAAGCAAGCAAGTTGGTGGCACATTTTGTAACTGAGATGCAACATTAAACTTAGAATCTCTGCTGAAGGGGCCCATATTGACAGCCTGGTCCAGTTTATGTTCCTCCCCTCATTATCCCATACCTTCAACATCCATTCTAACCCATATTCCCCAGGCTGCTGCTCGAATGAGTTAGAAAACTCACTAAGTTCCTTAGGAGCGTGGTATGCTTCCTCATGGGTCACAGTGTATCTTCACCTCTAGGAGCCTTCTTATCCTTGAGTCTGGTTGTAGGTGTCTGGAGACGAAGCTGAGTGGGCGTTGAAGGGCACTGGAACTGTCTTGCTTGGCATCTCCTCTAGTGAAGGTCATCACTGGTTTTATAGACAATGAAGGATCAATTCCCACAGGCCATGGCAGAGAGGGCGATACTACAGGGCTTCAGGTGCTTCCACAGCTAAGGTGCATCCACAGCTAAGGACGGGCAGACTGTTCCTCAGGCAAAATAAGCTCATCAGAATCTGAGAGTTCACTTTTTTCAGGAGTGCCCCTCACATCCACATACCAAGCTAATCATATGATGAGGACTGGGGTTTGGGTTTTGGCAACCCGAGTCTTGTCTTATGGCTGATGGAAAGCTCATTCTCTTCCACGGCACACTTTGAAACCTTCCATTGTCTTCACATACATCTGGAGCAGGGAACTTTCATCTCAGAGCTCGTTCATTCTTTTTCTTTGTTACTTTATCCAGAGATGCTAGAGGCCGCCAGCCAGTACTGTTTGATCTCATTTCCACAAATATTTGAGAAGTTTAGAGAGAGAGAGTCATTAAAGTTCTTGCTTCTCACAAGAGGTGAATCAGGAATAGCAAATGCATTTATTTTGTAGTTCTTTAAATAGGCCACACCATGGATCATCAGCTCTGTGTGTTCTCAGAAGAGTCTTTAATAACTCTGGACTTGATCAAGTTGGAGAGCCAGCTCCAGGTACCACCAATCCTATGGGAGAAATTCACCTTTGCACTTCTGTTTCTCTAAAACCACTCTGGTACCATAATTTGAATAAGTTAGAGTTTTCTAGGTAAAGGTGGCTGACAGACTGAGTATATATCACAAAGGGAATTTATTGGATTGGCTTGCATGATATGATCTGTGTTTCCCAGTAATGTCTGTCTTTACTCTGGAGAGACCAAGACTCCAGTAGCTGCTAGGTCCATGAGACTAGATGCCTCACCTGTGCCAATACTGAAGTGCTGGAGGGTTCCTGTTGAACCTCTGGTCTTCAGTCACACTGGAAGGCCAAAGAAGCTAGGTTCTAACGTCGATGGGTGCCCGAGGTAGTGGGGCCTGAGGGTAGGTGCCCTCACCAGCAAGGAAGGAAGGCAGGCAGGCAAAAGCAGCCTTACTTTTCCTTCAAACATTTTATATCTCGGGCAGTTCTGGAAGTTTCTCCTCATTCTGGGGGAGGATCTTGTTTCTTAGTTAATTCTTCCAAACAATACCTCAACAGATGAACAGACCCGCTCAGAAGAGCATCTATTAGGTGATTCCAGATCCCATCAAGCTGGCATCCAAGATTAATCATCACAGCTTTCAATTCAGAGTTTTTGAAAAAATCAAATGAGTAGCTTAAGCATAATTAAATAATATTTCTTTTCAAAGGAAAAGATTATCTTAGCCTTTATAAGACTCACATGCTTAATGGACTTTCTGTTTCTTAATGAGATTTGCTCACACTATTTAGATCCTTTGAGATGTTTTTGATTGATCTTTTATGTTCCTTCTAAAATTAATATATCGCGAAAATAAAATCAGCGTGGCCGGGGAATGTGGAGGGCAGTGAGGTCACGCAGTCTTGCCTTGGTTTATTCAGAGACTGATTAATAGCTCAGCTGAGCCTTGGAGTTGGCTCATGTGCCAAAGCTAAATCAATGTCATGGCTTTTCAGGTTGAGATTTTGAAGCATTCTGATGACCTTAATTACATCTATTAAACCATTCATCAAATATTGCAGACTTTCCCCTTTCTGTATAGAACATTCATCAACATGTCTTTTGGAAATATAATTACCCCAGGATGGTTGTGTGTTATTTCTCCAAAGGATTTTCTAAGTGTTGCACCTCTAAGAGTCCATTGCTCTGGTAGGAGTTCTGTGGAATCCTTAGCTTAATCAAAATTCCTGAAAAAACAGCAAACCTTGCGCTTCACAGAAATGCCAGAAGAGGAGCAGGTGGCAGTGTGCTTCCTGGCTGTCAGGTCCCCTCCTTCACTCTCCTTCCTCTACATGCCATGGTGGAGAGTCTCAAAGAGAGAAAATCAGGAAAGAGGCGAGGTGGGCAGACTTGAACAGAGATGCATTAGCGCCCCATGATAAGGCGATTAGTAAAAGACAGAGAAGCCATAGAAAGAAAAGTGATGACCTTTCACAGAAGTAAGAACATGTATCCCTATTATAAAAGTGGATGTGGAAGTCACCGAGACCCAGAAAATACTCGTTAAGATCCAGACTTTTTAGTTCTACTACTCATGTATGCAGTGTCTTCAAGCAACAGGGTCTCATCATCAAGTGCTGATGGGTAGCCAAGAGCAGGGGCAATAGCCAGTATTGTTTGAGGGTCTATGGGACCCCTGGTCAACAGCTTCAAAGGAGGGAGTCCATTCCTGGCATTGGGCTTACTTTGATAGCTTATGGTGTCTAGTAGGGGTAATGTCCACCTGTTAGAGGGTAGCTCCTTTAAATCTCCTTTTATATGCATATACTTTAATATGCTTCTATCATAGTAGGTTTCCATATGACTTTTTCTAAAGCCCTTTAGTGTTAGTTTTCTCTCCCATACCCTATACTCCCTCTTCAGCTCTGCCCTCAAGGCTCAGGGATCACTGCAGAAGAGGAGGCAGAAAGATTGTAAGAGCCAGAGGTGGTAGATGACCAGAAGGAACCAGAATTTTCTAGAAAGCTGAGTAGTTACCCAAATGAACTCACAATAATGGTGGCAAATACACAAGACCTACATAGGCTCAAGCTAGGCAAAATCTCAGCAAAGAAATAGAGAAATGGGTACCAAGTCCCAACCCTAATGGGGAAAGTATTGGCAACGGGTAACTGCTGGGAGAGGGACAGCCAGTTTTCTTTAAGGGCAGGATAACCAGACCCTAGTGGATAGACCCACACTGAAGGGCATTTTATATATATATATATGTGTGTGTGTGTGTGTGTGTGTGTGTGTGTGTGTGTACATATGTATTGGAGTACATGAAGCTGGGCAGGAGTTACTAAGAGGAAGTGCAGATAGGGGAGATGAAAATATACAAAATTCCCCATAATTCAAGGAAAAAAATCAAGCCTTTGTGTACGGTGATGTCTTATTTTAAGACTAACTATTGCACAGATTGTTCACATGTTGAACATTTAAAGACTTTTAAAAAGCGAGAGAAAAATGGGTCTTTATGCTACTATGCAACTGGTGAGGGTCCTGTCTCCATCCAGGTAGAAACTGTGGACAGACAGGAGAAGCTCTTCAAGTGCTGGTTTGGACAGCCTTTGGGTGGGATGTGTTTCAGTGGCAACCGTGGCCATAGGCACACAGGAGCATCTGTAAAGTCCCTCCAGGGCTACAACTCTCATGTAGGCCTTATATTAGAGGACTTCTAGCATTACAAGTGTCATAGCTGTTAAATAGGCCTAGGCTTCCCAGCCCTTGGCAGTGGCGTGGTTTAGCTCCTGACCTGGGGAGTCTGGGACTCTTGGCCCTATAGACTTGACATTTCTCTGTAACTCTTTAATGATCCAAGTCTTAGGCTTCTTTTCTTTGACTTACAGCCTTTGGGCCTCAGCCAGCTGCCCTCTCTTGCTTGCTTTCTCTTTTCTGCTGGCCTCTCTTTTCTTACCCTGGTTGGCTCATTTTCGGAAGGCAGTTCAGTTCAGCTGCTTTTGCTTACATGGTTGCTGTTTAGGAGGCCACAGCAGCTGCTTGTCTTATGCACCTGCCTCCTTTGCAGCTATGCATCTGACAGTTTGGGTACCTTTGCAGCCCACTGCCCCCACTGCCAGGCCCCACCTCTTCTTACCTTGGAGCAGCTGGCTGCTCTGTTGCCTCTGTGGGTCAGTGTAGTGGCCACTCCAGTCTCCACTGCTGCCTCGGCTGCCCCACTCGTGGTTGGGTCTTTCTTCTTGCTGCCTGATCAGGCCTCCCTATGAAAAGTAGCCAAGAGAACAGCGGTTGTCTCCCGGCTAGATGAGCTCAACAGCTCCCTTATACAACCAGGAGGGGTGTTTACACTGTCAGGGAAGGCCTCTCATGCAGATGAAGGCTGGTGGTTGCAGCCACAGCATTGTCCTTTCTGGTTCCAGTGGCTCCTCTTCCAGTTACCAGAAGATGTGTCACCCTCGTGGCCTGGGAGGAAATGGCTCCAGGGTCATCTAGTGTTAGGATTGTGATGGCAAAGTGTTCAGTGCAAGCTGTTATGAACAGTCCTGGCTGCTGCGATTGCCATGTAGGCTCCTAACACTTCGAGCTGTACTAGTGATGGAGTCTAATATTTAGACACATTGTAAAATAAACTTTGGGGGTAAGTTTATTCTTTTCCTTAATTTGACTCAGAAAACTATGTTACATAGGAGGAGAAACACGAGTCATTACCAACAGGAAGTAACTCTTCTAAAGCTCTCCTAGCCTGAAAATGCAGACCATGTTCCAGATGGTTTCTGA
Source organism: Nannospalax galili (assembly GCF_000622305.1). Classification (NCBI taxonomy): domain Eukaryota; kingdom Metazoa; phylum Chordata; class Mammalia; order Rodentia; family Spalacidae; genus Nannospalax; species Nannospalax galili. The sequence goes on along the minus strand of NW_008340410.1, from coordinate 1,205,783 downwards.
TCTCTGACTCTTCCTCCCGTCATTCTCCACAGATAGTCTGGAAAATTAAATATTGACAGACCGCTGAGTCTAGGCTTTCTTCTGTGCCACAGACAATATTCTTTTCAGAGGAAACAATCTTATTTGGACCTGTTTCAGTTGTTGGCTTCACCTTAGTGTCTGTGTGGTAGAACTTACAATAGTATTTCATCTTCAGTTAAGTTGAGGCCTATGTGCACCCTTCTAAGGGTGATGTGTGTATTATTAAGTTACCAGACTGGAATGTTTATCAGTTTTGTCTCTGGAATGAAATAATTCATCCGATAGCACAGAATGTTTAAGCAAAGATTTCTTTACCAAAGTTATAGTACACTCCAGAGAGCTTAGGAGTATACTGACAAGGGTACAGCTGTATTTGCTATTTTTAAAAAATATTTTATTTGTTATTTTTATTTTATGTGTATGAGTGTATTTCCTGTGTGTGTGTGTGTGTGTGTGTGTGTGTGTCTAAGTGCGCCCATGCCACTCATTGCCTGTGAAGGTAAAAAACATGTTAGATTCCCCTGGAACTGGAGTTACAGACCATTGTTAGCCACCATGTGTGTGCTAGGAATCAAACCGGAGTCCTCTGCAAGAGAAGCCAGGTCTCTTAACTGCTGAGTCATCTTTCCAGCCCATGTATTTGCTATTTTTGTAAAAAATTTAATGAATACTTATGAAGTGGGTAGTACATTTATGGGGTCAAGATCCCTTTTGCCCTTCTAATTCTGGTGGACTATATATCCTTTTAAAATCATTTCTTTCCATGACCATTTGAAAAGCCCATAATACATGGGAAAATCCACAATGCTGACAATATGATAAATGAAGGGTATAAGGAAGGGTCTACATCTTCATCGTATTATCACAAGGCTGATAATGTACATGTATGGCTGTTGGGGAAGACCCCTGAAGCCTTATAGCTGGGAGATCTTAACCCCAGCTTCACTGTTTAACAGCCAAGTGGCAGGAGACGCTACCAAGACACAGCGGTGCTCTCCTCAGTCACACTATGACTAATCTTGCCTGCCTCATCCAGAATTCACACTAAGTCTGCCAGGTATTCATTATGGAGACAGAATACCTCAGCAAGACAACTTAAGGGAGGAAAGACAGGTCTTGGCTTACAGTTTAAAGGTTTTAGTACATCCAGGTGGTACGGGTGTGGTGGAAAAGAGAGGGGTTGTAGAGTGGTCTAAAAAACAGAGTGGTCTTTTACACCTTTCCCCTTTATTCTGCCCGATCTCCAGCCTATAACATGCTGCTGCCCATGCTCAGGGTAGGACTTCACCTTTCACTTAGTGCCCTCTAGAAAACCACTCAGAGACACACCTAGAAGTCCACCTTACCAAGTCTGGCAATTCTCAAAGACAAAGAAGAGGGTCCTTGTTATGACAGAGTCCATTGCCTGAGGTGATTCTTCAGGTGATCATAGCTAGGGGGCTAGGGTCCCATACAACCAACGACCACCACGGACTCCCCAGCCATTGGCTCCCGGATGCGTTGTCTTGAAAACTTGCAGGATGAATTTCATGAACAACCGAATGGTGAGTTTCAGAAAGGAATTTTATTACAGAGGAGAGTTAAGAGAGAGGAAGAGGCAGAGCTCCTGTAGAGCAAGAGTGGGTCTCAAGTCTGTGCTGCCACCAAGGGAATTAATATGGCTTCACTGGGTAGAGGCATCGGGGAGTGGACCATGCCTCCAACCGTACCCACAAGGTGTCGGTCCATGCACTTCTTCATCCTCTGCCTGGACGGGAGTTCAGGTATTCCTTCAAGGGCGGGTATGTGGTCAGACATCACTTCCAGGCAGCTGTACTCATTAAGTTGCTGTGTAAAAGGAGAAGAAAGTTGAAAATGAAAATCGGAACATAAACCAGCGCTCCAGTGAGAACAAAAGAGCCGATAGAACCAAGAACAAACAGACCTGGTTGTCAAGGAGAAAGAGCAGAGCTGGGTTTTCAAGGTTCCTGCCTGGCCAGTTCCTCCTGTCCTCATCACAGCTGGCCATCAGGAGTAACTATGTGCACAAAATCTTTTAAAGGTTTTGAATTCAAAATACTCTTTGTTAAGTATACATATAATAGTTTATAGTAACAAATATTTTGTTATATTTTTCATTTAAGTACATAAGGAGTTGTTTCATTTTTAAGATCTTATTTATTTTTATTTTATGCATATGAGCGATTGCCTGAATATATAGATGTGTGCTACATGCATGCCTGGTACCTGAGGAGACCACAGGAAGGTGTTGAATGACCTGAATCTGGAGTTATGGGCAGTTGTTAGTGATCATAAAAGTGCTACAAACTGAACCCATTTCTCTTCAAGTGCTAGTAACTACCGAGCCATCTCTCTAGGCCCTGTTCTATTTTATCTATTGTTTCATCATTTTAACTTTTACATTTTATTTATTGTAAATACCTGTATAAATTAGTATACTTAAAGTATGTCGAATAGGGCCTTTCATTCAATTATTCTAGAAAATTAATTTATCCCATAGTATATTCCTTGAACAATGTACACTGGTTTTCAATTACATCATATGTTGTAATCACCTGGTGAGGGTTAAATCAAGTCCCAATCTAGATGTAATAACCAAGATGTTAAACCATAGCACAGCAAGACTCCTTTTAAAAAAGATTCCAAGGTAATTTTAATTTGCATTCAAGGATTTCTCATGTAATAAGACTTCTCTAAAATTAAATGTATTGCTTAGAATTGTGACTATTTCAGGTCTTAAGAAAATAAAGATGATATAGTCATTAATTATCTACTATGTTTTTCAATTTAAATTCTTCACAATAAAAAATGTTACCAAATCATACAATTGTGATTGAAAATGCTTTGCCTGGAACTCAAAGCACAGGCATCATAATATTCCAAAGTGAATGAGCACATGCTGCTGTTTGTAGAGTTGGTATTCCTTTTCTCATGTTGCAGCTGCCTGCTGGCCCAACTCACAGTGTTTATTCACAAGATGAAAGAGAGGGTTTTAGGCATTTTCCACAGATGGGAGTGATTGATATGAGAAAGATACTCTGTCTTTAAAATGTTGCTAGGAAACGCAGTTTGAAGATGAAATTCCCTACAGAGCTGTCTTCCAGAAGAGTGGTGGAAATACATCCTGACTTTAAAGTAGAAAATAATCCACTCTTCCTGTGTCTGCAGGCACTCTGTTGCATCCTCCCTTAAATGGCTTCATTTTGAAGTTGTTTTTGTCTATGTTTTACCAGAACTCTAGGAATTCTTTTCAAACATTTATTTACTTATGGGCTCAGCTCATGGTCTGCTTTCTTTTGGATTTCATACATTCATATGGTATCTACATCACTTTCCCTTCTACTCTATCTTCTCCCTCTCCAACTCTTCCCAGGCCCCCAACTCCCTTTCAATTTTAGGACCCACTTCTTTGATTACTATTGCTGCATATATGTGTGTGTATACACACACACACACACACACACACACACACATTTATATAAAATTTGCTGGGTCCATTTAGTGATTCTTGTGTGTCTATGTTTAGGGCTGACCACATGGGATTGAATAACCTAACAGGGACTTCACCCCTAGAGAACACTTGTTCTCTTTCCCTCAACAAACACTGCTTAGAGCTCTCCATCTAGAGGTAGGGCCTTGTGAAGTCTCTGTCCACAATGGCCTGTCAACTGGTCGTGTCATTATGCTGGTCTGGGTTAGGCAACCATATTGTTGAGATTTCACAGGTACAGATTCCCCGTTGTGCCTGGAAGACATTACCCAGCAGCAGGCATCCTGGTCCTCTGGCTCTTACAATCTTTCCACCCCCTCCTCCATGATGTGCCCTGAGCTTTAGGTGTAAATTACGTAAGGGTACAGTATAAGCATACTTGACATTTGCCAGCATCATCACTGATAAAATGAATGTACAAAACCACAGTGATAAACTCAGTTTTAGTCTTTCCTTAACAATTTTCTTATCAAAGTAATGTGCCCTTTATTGTAGGGAAATTTAGCTGTACAGAAAACATGAAGATATTAGTGAAGACTCCTACAGTGTCCCCACACAGAAATGATTGCATTTTGCTACTTCCAGCTCATCCTTTATTACTTTTCACACAGAACATGTTAGCTTATGGATTTCAACTTTTTTTCTTTAAGAATGCTCCAAGAATACTTGCCTTTTAATATATAAGTAAGTTTAATTCATTTATACTTATTGAAATTTTTCTTGTACCCTGTCATATTTCTAAAGTCTTATTTTTAAATATTTTATTCATTATTTTTATTTTATGTGTGTGAGTGCATTGCTTGAATGTATGTAAGTACACCCCTGGAACCAGAGTTATGAATAATTGTTAGCAGTCATGTGGGTGCTGGGAATCAAACCCAAGTCCTCTGCAAGGGAAGCCAGTGCCCTTAAACACTAAGCCATCTCTCTAACCCCTGAAATTTTATTTTTTAAAAGACTTATTTTATGTCTATGTATATGTGTGTGAGTGGCTGTGTGTACGTATGTGCACTGCATTCATGCTTAGTACCTGGAGAGGTCAGAAGAGGATGTCGGGTCCCCTGGAACTGGAGTTATAGGTAGTTGTGACCCACCTTGTGGGTGCTGGGAATCAAACCCAGGTCCTCTGCAAGAGCTCTTAACTACTAAGCCATCTCTCCAACTCTCTAAAATTTTATTTTGTGGGTTTTACTGCCTGTAGCCTTTCTGTGTTTTTTCTTTCTTGTTCTGTATTATTTTTATCTATTTATTTTTTTGCCTTAATTTTTGAGACTATATAGCAGAGGCTGGTCTTAAAGTTGCAGCTCCTGCCTTAGCAGTTTGTAAGTTGGAATTACAGGTGTACTTTACACCGCATGTATGTGTGCCTCCTTTCTTCTTTAGACCTTTGTGTATTTTGCCAATTTGATGTCAGATAATACTGTGTGACCTTTATAACAATATAAAGCATATAATGCATTCGTAGTCCCTTTACAAAGTATTTTTACATATAATTTTAAAACTTCCCTGAAATTTCATTATATTGCTTTATTATGATGTAAATAAATAAAATCAAATCATTAAAATAGATCTTTATGGGGAATTACTATGTTAAAATATCTGAACTCTTCTCAGTTCTTCGATGCATATTATAAATTATTTTATATATTTTTCAAAAAGATTGTCTCAGTTATCAATATCAACATTAAGTTTTACTCATTTTAATCCTATAGAATTTTATTTATATACAGAGAACAATTAGGAACTTGCATTTTCGTGTGGTGTGTGTGTGCATCTGTGTATGCTTGTGCATGTGTGTAAGTAGGTGTTGCACGCACATGTGTGTCAGAGATCAACACTGTTTCCTTCAATTGCTCTCCAACTTAGTTTTTGAGACAGGGTCTTTCACTGAACCTAGAGCTCATTAATTTGGCCAGGATATCATGGTCCAGGAATCTGTACTTCCTGCTCCCCACACCTTCCCCCAATTCTGCACAGGGGTTACTGCACAGGGGTTACTGCGGACACGGCGCTAGAAAACAAACTGAAGTCCTCCTGCTTCTCTGTAAAGTACTTTACAAACCGAGAATCTCGCGGCCCCTGATTTGTATCTGCTCTTTCATGTAAATCTCTAACCATGCCCCGCAGCCCGTCCCTCATGGTGACTCATCGCTTTTATGTCTTTAGCTGTGAGGTCGTTACAGCTGTGTCTACCACCAATTTGAGGCCTTTATGCAATTTATATTTTACTTTTAAAATTCTCTAAAATTTTTATGTAGGAAAGTGAAAAAAATCCCTGTTTTATTGGGGGATTTGACATATTTATTTGCTTTATCTATTGGTTTTATTTTAAAATACTCTAAGTTTTGTATTTGAAACTTTGATTCATCCTTGTTTATGTTGCAGAAGGAAGTGAGATTAGAATACACAGTTTTTCCAGTTAGCTGTTTCATTGCCACAGTTCTCCTTGCTAAATTATTTTATACCTTTAGCTAGTTGTTAGTATTTTTGTAAATAAAACATGTCAGCAGTATAATATAAGCCTAGGTCAAAATCTTACAACTGCTCATCTCACAGCCTCACAGTTTTGAACAAGTTGTTTAGCTGTGTACATGTGTGTCATCCCTAAAACGCACAAGAAGCAAGCCTTGTGCCAAAAGACCGTCTTGAGGAGTGAGATTATGTAGAAATGGTGGCTGGCATGTAGCAAGTGCTCAGGAAATACTAGCTGTTATCAAATCTGTTTACCCTTAGAACACCTTTTATTATGAAGCTTTTCTCTCTGATCTGATTACCATCATTTTAATAGCCTTGAGCAACAATTTGGCATAATATTTAAACGCACAGCCTCTAGAGATGGACTTCCTGGGTATGAATCCCAGCGTCGTAACTAGTTAAATCTATGAACTTGGGTCCATTGTCTCACATCCTTTTGCTCTAATTCCTCTCTCTGTAAAATTGGGATATTTATGACACTTACCTCAGTGATTCATTATGAGGATTGAATGAGGAGTAGATGTCCTCACAGTGGTTAGTGGGAGCACTTTCTTAACATTAGTGATCATCGCAGTGTTCGTCACTCGTTGAGATTCATTCTGTCAGGATTAGAGTTTCCATTTGTGCTTTGATGGAAAGAGCCTCAATTCTGAAAAAATAATAGTACTGAATCTTCTTAAAGAAACTGTGTATTTCTGTAATTCTACATGATTTCTTTTGGATGTGTCAGCAGACACAGCTTTTACATTCCTCACACTAATCCATGGACTATTATTAGAGAGTTATTTGCTCTATTCTAAAGTAGTTTTATTTTCCTTAGTCCCAAATAAGCTGCTTGCTGCTCTCCCCTAAACCTGCTGGTTCATTTACATCCATTTTCTCTGGTATCCTGATGTATAATCACACTGTATGTAAATAACAATTTTGTCTCCTCCTCTAATTATTTGAAATCTAATTTTATTTCATTTTGAATTGCATTTACGTAAGCCTTCAGAGTAGTCCTCAGTAAGAAATATTCATTGGATGCTGTCCATGTCTCAGGAACTTAAGAGCAGCGGGATAGAGATGACAGTACAACTCGGGGTCTCGTTCACACAGAGTTTCAAATTCTGCTCCACGACCTGAACATGACATTGGGAAAAGAGACTGGCCCCCTCCACCATTCTAACTTCTTTGGCTAGGCTATGAATTAAATTGACATTAAGACCGATTAATGGGAAAAACCTTTTCACACATTTGGTGTACATGAGGGCGTCCTATGCAAAGAAAGTTAAATACCTCCAAACCCAGTAAAATCTAAACATTTATATGTCTTCTTCATGGGGAGAGGAGAGGAAATGCAAGCAATTTAGGGGGCAATGAATGAATTTAGGAAAATGTAAATGGATGCTCAAAAGAACAGGCAATATCTTCTTCCTTCCAGTGTAAAATCAACCTTCAGTGTCCTCTCCAGAATCTGTGTTAGTATTTCCTGCTGGGTGAAATTACCAAGAGGGGATTCATGACAGTTGAGCTCTTCAGAGGATCCATCTTTAGGCAAATATGGGGGGCACAAGAAAGCTTTTCTCTACTGTTCACCAAGAATCAGTTCAAAGTATTTAGCACAGTAAAACCTCCAAGGGATTTTATGACCATAAATCCTAACATCTTGACAAATGATATATTCTGATTCATTTTACTTTGTGATGATCTGAAAGATCTTATCTGTTATAGACTTTCTAAAATTTGCAATCAACTGTGATAGACTGTCAGTTTCTTCCTGTGTATGTACATGTGTGTATAATTATCCATGATTTAATCAAGCACTAATTTTTCCATTGAAATATGTGAAAATAGCTCACATATTGTGAAAATATGTGAAATAAATATGCGAAAATAACTCACATATATCACCGAACTCTATGGACATATTAATTTAAAATTTAGAAAGAATTAGTTTTAAATTTTGTCTGTGTGTATCTGTACATGATGTACACATGTGTAAGTGTAGAACATGAGCGCACATATGTGACGGCACGTTTGTGAAAGTCAGGACAACTTTCTGTGTCCGCCTTTGCCTTGTGCTGTATTTGAGACAAGGCCTGTCCTTTGTTGTTTGCTGCACACACTGGACCAGCTGGTCCACAAGCTCCCAGGGAGTCCTGTGTCCACCTCCCATCTACCAGAAGAGCACAAGGTTACAGACCCTGGCTACTGCACCCAGTTGTAATCTGGGTTCTGGGTATTCAAGCTCCAGGCTCCACAGCTGCAGGGCAAGTGCTTCACCCACTAAGCCATCTCCTCAGCCTGAGAAAGCCTGATTTTATGTATTCAAAGGTCATGCCAGAAACACGACTCACATCTGTAGTGGTAGATGGTTAAGAACAGGAGGTTTCTCTATGCTGTTTAAGAAAAGGAATAGGTAGGGTATGGTTTATAATTTCGTCTTGTGTTTTGTTCTTCTAGACTAGATTAGGATTTAAAGGAGATGTGATTAATAAACCAAAGACAAACAAGCAAATTCGTATTGTTATTTTCAAAGTTCTGTTGCTAAAATGGGTGGAAATGGAAAGTGTTTTTCAAGTAAAACTGCCTGATTGGTAATGAAGGCAGCAGAGTCTTTGCAGGATTTGGTAAAGAGATTATGGGAGTACTTTATCATTTTAAGAAATAGAACAGAGTTTAACACGGTGAGCAGCTGTCCACAAAGGAAACAAGGTATAAGAATTTGAGGGACACAGGAGAGAGAACAACAAACAAAACCGAATATTCAGTGGGGGCTCTGGAGAAGGAGCAGAGCCTGGGTCCTCCTTCCACTCGGTCCTCCAGCAGTGCCTTGTCGTGGTGTGGAGACTGCAGCCGCAGGTGTTTGCTCCATGGGGCCTGCCAAGGGAAATCCCTTGAAAATATTCTGACTGAATACATGAAGAGAATTGAGAATTCCTGTCTAGGTTATGCCCTGTGAGATTTCAACTTGGTGCCAGGAAATTCACACCCATCTGTCCATTTAATGAATTTATAGTGGAGGAGAAGTCTTTAATAGGTTGGGGAGAAGGAGTCAGGCCTATAATTGAGATCACTGTCTTCATTTAACTATATTTAAAATCATGAGGTGGAAAGCAAAATTAAAGATCATGATGTGATGAATGAATTGAAATGAAATAATCAAGTGAATAGATTATATAAACAAAAAGTACAGGATGGACAGGAGGACCTTGAGGTAGGAAGGCACTGGCTCTTTTTATGACTTAGTGGTCAGTCTTGGAAGGAGGAAAACAGTGATCACATTTCCAATATTACAAAAATTCTAGTTTCTGTTTGGAGAAAGAAGTCCTGATCTGTGGTGTCAACAATGTAAATGTGCTTAATGCCTCTGGACTGACACTTAAACACAGTTAAACAAGTGAACGTTATGTTGTACATGCATCACCATGTATGAGGTTGAAAAATGTTTGATTAAAATATGTTCTCTCGTATAAAAGTGAACATGTTCAGAGTATAGATCTCGATGTGTCATTTTAAGCTTTAAAGGTGGTAATTCACACTATGAGCTTGACGGAGACCTTGGTAGAATTTAACTCTTACCTATATTCTGATAAGAAGAAGAATGAAGTAGGTTAAGACTGCAGTGGGGATGAAGATGCTAGGGCAGAGCTGCCATATAAATCATTAGGTTATTGAAATTGGGATAAACGATAGTTATCTATAAGTAATTGTGCACACAAAATCACACACACACACACACACACACACACACACACACACCTTCTGTCCAGTATCTGAAAAATAATCCCTATCAATATACAAATAAAATGCAAATATATGCATCAGTGGTAAATTCTTAGAATAACATTAGATATGTGCTATCTATAAAGTCATTTCAAACAGTATAAATATCAGCTTCTGTGGCTACCATTGTACATCATTTTTCCCTTGTTTGAAAATTATTTCTAATTATACTGTTATTAACAGAATTCATTTTGAAGCAGTTTTAGGTTCACTGAGCAGAAAGATTTTTACCTATGCCCCCTGCATGGAGCCTTCCATTACCAGCATCCCATGGTGCTGGTATTTATTATAATGGATGAACTCATGTTGACAAGATAAGAACTTTGAAAATCCCAGATTTTGAATGCGGCTGTTGGGATTATATATTCTGCAAACCTCACTGTAGGAAGGAAATTTACCACAAAAATCTTTGAGAAGTCTATATTATTTTCATGTATATTTGTCTATTTTTATATAATTTACATGTGATAAAACCTTGATAAAAATCTTAAATTTATAATTTGTATATTAAGAATATTCTTGAAAAAGAAATCTATAGTAAGTAGTCAAATAAGAATTTTAAAATTATTTTATTTATTATTTTTATTTTATGTGTATGAGTGTATTGCCAGCATATGTGTGAGTGCACCCATGCAGTGCAATACTGTGGAGGTCAGAAGAGAGCTTCGGATTCTCCTGGAACTGGAGTTAAGGACGGTTCATGGCCACCATGTGGGTGCTGGGAATTGAACCTGGGTCCTCTGCAAGAGCAGTCAGTGCTCTTAACCTGTGAGTCATCTTTCCAGCCCCTCAAATAAGAGTTTTTAAGGTACATCATTTAGAAATACTTGACAACGATCACACAAGTGAAATAAAACTTTAATATTTTCCTTTAGAAACTATTTTTAAGGAAATCTTTATGAAAGTGTAAGTATATATCATTACATTTATAGCTTAAGTATTAATAAAATTAATAGTTTTATAAACTGTTAATTCTAAAGAATGTTATTTTATATAAACAGATAGCATTTTAAAGTATTTCATAAAACATTTAATAGACTAAAGGAAACCATTTTAATAGATTTTCAGAAGTTTCAAGCCATTCTCCAGACCTAGCTCAGGTCACACACCTCATGCACCTGCCAGTCTAGTGAGTTTCCAAATCCCAGCACTTGCTCTCCATTGTCCCATACTATCCGGGCTAGCCTGGGTAGAGGCTTATGCACTGGCCCAGCTTAGTCAGTTCTACAGAACTATACTTCTCCTTGCTGCCATTCCCAGACTGCTGGGCATAGTTGGGATTGTGTGGCCTGTGCACCAGCCCAGACAGACACAGTGAAAAGATATTTTGCATGATTTTTTTCTGGTTACCCTCAATTGGTATCACACACGTCAGTCCCTCCAATAAAAGAAATCAACACCAGTCTGTCTGTCTGCTTGATCACCTAGCAGCTACCCCACCTACCTTGCCTACCTCGCCACTCCAGGATTGCATGGAGTTGGTCCTGGGAACATTGGGCTCAGAAATTGCACCTATCCCTAGATGACCTGAAACCATTTCTTACACGCTATTTGAACAGAGGGTATCCCCAAGACTAAACACTAAGTACCACTCAATGTGGCTACAGCCTGACAAATTGGGATAAGAGCAAACAAAGATCCAAGCACCTCTCAAAAAAGCAAGATCCAGCTCCGAGGAAAGCCTCACCCACAGATATGTTGGAACAAACGGAAGGGAGGGACTCAGATCTCAAAGACAAGGCAGAGGAAACGGGCCACCGAGGCAAAGAAAATGTTCAATCTAAAAATGGCCTGGGAACAGAATATGTAAGACCTCTGAGACACTCTACAAAGACCGAATCCATGAATCATGGCACAGAATAGGAAGGAGAAACCCAGGTCAAAGGCACATATTTTCAAGAAAATCATGGAAGACTGTTTCCCAACTCTAAGGAAAGAGGAACCTATAAAGGTTCAAGAGGCGTACAAAACACCAAGTACGTAGGCACAGAAAAGAGACTCTTCATGTTATATAGTAGTCAAAACCATAAATATGAACAAATAAAAGATACTGAAAGCTGCAAGAGAGAAACATCAAGTTACAGTTATCAACAGACCCTTCTGAATAACAGCCCGAATTTTCAGTAGAGACTATGAAAGCCAGAAGAGCTTGGACTGATGTCCTACAAGTCATGAAAGAACACAGATTCCAGCACAGGCTACTATATCCAGCAAAGCTGTAAGTTGTGACCAGAGGAAAACAAAAAGCTTTGCATGCTAAAGTCGATTTAAAGAATTTATATATACTGTACCAGCTTTACAAAGGATACTGGAGGGAATAATTGTATCTGAAGAGATTATAAACACTGAGAAAGGCATGAATAATAAACAATGCCAGAACAATAAACCCAAAGAGATCTAGGACAACACCACCATCTAACAGCACAACAGGAATTAATAAACCTTGAATAATTCTTAACAATAATGATCTCAATAAAAAGACACAGATGGCTGCGTGTGGTGGCACATGCCTTTAATCCCAGCACATGGAAGGCAGAGGCAGGTGGATCTCTGTGAGTTCAAGGCCAGCCTGGTCTACATAGTAAGTTCCAGGACAGCTGGGGCTACAGGGAGATCCTGTCTCAAAAAGACCAAAAAACTAAAACAAAACAAAACAAAAAACAAAACAGACTAGCTGATTGCATTAGAAAACAGGATCTATCCATTTGCTGCCTCCAAGATACACACCTCAACATTGATGATTAAACCACTAGGGTAAAAGGATGGAAAAAGATATTTCAAGTAAATGGAACTAAGAAACAAGCAGGCATTAGCTATTCTAATATCTGTAAAAACAGACTGCAAACTAAAACTAGTCAGATGAGATAAGGAAAGATTTTTCATACTCATTAAAGGAAAAATCCACCAAGAAGATATTAAAATCCTTAACATGTATGCCCCTAATACAGGGGCACCCAATTTTTATAAAAGAAACGCTATTAAATCTAAAAATCACAGATTGACTTCAACACAGTGAGTGGATGATTTTAATACCCCACTCTTACCAACAGACCCGTAAGTCAGACAAAAACTAAGTAGAGAGTTAAATGACATCAGAAATCAAATGAACCTAACAAAAATGTACAAGGCGTTGGACCCGAACTCTAAAGCATCCATTTTCTTCTCAGCAGCCCATGAAATATCCTCCAAAATTAACCACATACTAGGACAAAAAACAAGTTCCAGCAAATTTAGGAAAATTGTAATATCCTGCATTCTGTCTGACCTCAAAGAAATAAAGCTAGAGATCAACAAAAATAAAATTGGGGAAAAGCACAAGCTCATAGCAACTAAAAAAACACATCACTGAATGAAAATTGGGTCAAGAAAGCAATTTTAAGATTCTCAGATTTGAATGAAAACAAAAAATGCAGTCCTGCAAGGAAAGTTTTAGCACTAAGAGCCTGCATCAAAAAACTGGAGCGATCTCATATTAATAATTTATTGACGCGCCTGAAGGCCTTGGAAAACCAAGAACAAACAATATGGAAAAGAGTATAAGGAAGACGTGATAAAAATCAAGCTGACATTAATGAAATAGGAATGAGAAAGCAATATGAAGAATCAATAAAACAAACCAGATAAAGACTGTGGTGGTTTGAACGAGAACATCCTCCACGGGCTCCAAGTATCTGAACATTTTGTCCTAGGTTGTTGGTGCTGTTTTGGGAGGTCTTAGAAGGTGTGGCCATGCTGCAGGAAACACGTCGGGGGGTGGGGGGTGCAGAGTTCTTAAGTCTTGCTGGATCACCAGTCACTCTCTGCGTCCTGCTCCTACTCTGGCCACCTCTGCCGCCATGCCTCCCCACCATGACAGACTCTTGCTGCTTTGGAACCATAAACTAATAAATTTTTCCCTTCTATAAGTTGCTGTGGTCCGTGTTTCTATCACAGCAAAAGAAATGTAACTAATACAAAGATCAAATTAAAAAAAAGAAAATTATACGCCAATCTCTCTGATAAAAATGAATGCAAAAATCCTCAATAAAATACTTGCAAACTGAATGCAAGGGCCCATCACGAAGATCAGCCACCATGATCAATAAACATGCTCAGAAGCTATTTGTTGAACTAATTATGAGATAGTGCTATACTTCTGACAAATAGTGAGCCAGAGCCAATAAGACAAGTATAACTTTTGAAAATCAAATTGAATTTTGTTTTGCTCTCTAAGATTCAGACAGCTGCATACATATTTTTAGAGTTATCTGTGTAATGGAGAGTTTCTTCTTGGTGGTTGTATAAAAAGGTAGATTTAATGAGATGTCTCTGATGCTTGTACCTAACTAGACCTTAATCATCTGAGTTTGGAGAAGTTTCTTACATTCCACAACCAACTGAGGTTTGTCCTAGCCTTTCTTACAGTAAGGAAGAATTGGACTTAAAACAATGAAATATATTGAGAGGGAATAATTAAAGATAATATCAGGAGCTATTGGATCCCTTTCCATTAGATTTAAATTGTTGAGGCATCCACATCCTTCCTATAATAGTACACAACATGAGGCAATCATTCTTTCCCTATTAAGTATTTAATATTTAAAGCAAATTTAAATGAAAAACATAAAGCACTTTGTACAACGCAAGACTATGTTTTCTGTATAAATCTGCAACTTCGAGTGTTTGAAGGCTTTAGAACGTAGGAGTTGGGGTGTTCCCCAAATATCTCTTGTAGTATTGCTGTATTTGAAGAAGATTGTGGAGAACGCTATTATAAATTGAGGCACTTAGAATTAGATTCCATGAGGGTGTTTCTTAAGAACTATTCTGGAGGATGCCTCAAATGTCAACCTTTACATTCCCAGCTTAGGATTTCACTATTGCTGAACCCTCCTACTCATACGGATTCACCTGATTTTCTAGCAGCAATTACTCAACACAACACTGTTAATCAAATATCTTCAGTCTGTTAAAGCATCTTGCTAGATAATGCAGGATATTAAAAAAGAGAATGACATAGTCCTTGCTGTTGAGGGGAATGTAATTTAGAAATTCTCTCAGTGATATTTATCACTGATTTGGCAATCAACACTTAGGTTGCTTGTACAAAATGTCTGGACATGGTAGGTACTTCAAAAAACCAGTGGAATAAATGAATTATTAAAAAATTACCATCTACCTTCCTTTATATACTACCTTTATTGTGTATTTTTCAAAGAAAATGGGGGGAAAGTCTTGGTGTTGGCACATTGTGCACTAAACCCAAGTTTAAAAGCCTTACTGCACACATGCTAAGTGGCGGCATCCTCTGATGTGTTTCAAAACCAAATGCTTGCTGAATTTTCAAAATTGAAGTTTATTGAAAATAAAATTCTCTTGTACTAGGAAGAGGGCCTAAAATACTTGTGAGTGATCCCCAAGTTTACACATTGCAATGACCCACGTACTCTCAATGATTCCTTCCTTTTATTTAAACAGTCCAATGTCATATGACACATTGTGTGCTCAGGGGGGTGACCTTGTCTGTGGAGTAGTTCATAACCTCAGCAGCAGTTCATGGGAGTTATAGAACCAGTACCATCGTTCTGTCAACATGGGCAGGTCCCTTATAAGAAGACCTTAGGAAGCTGCATGCACCTTTGTTTGGTTGAAGTACTCAGCACCTGCACTGTCAAGTTCAGAACACAGAGATAGGTGCGTGGAGCAGCTGCTGACATCTCCAGCCTGTGCAGAGACCGGCGAGCGAAGGCTTAGAGTGGAGCCTCTGGGGCAGAATGACAGCAGAGACTGAAGCCTTTTCCTAGACATGGGTGTCCCCAATCAGGGATAAAGCCACACCGAGAGGCTGGTATAGCTCAGGGAGTCATTAGGGATCCGGGTGTAAGTTGAGTGAGCTCCTCCACCTGGCAGTGTGTCTTCGCACATTGGTCCTTTTCTGTGTGTCTGTGAGAGCAAAGGGAAATGAAGTATGAGTGCTCTATTTTGCTGGCATGGGATTTTTCTGCTGACAAAGGCTTACTGCATTCCACTTTGGATTGTTAGATCGAATTCACCAGGAAGACCTCACAGCACCTCATTTCTTTGTGGTCATCAAGATATTTCAGATCAGTTTGAACTGCAGTCAGCCAACAAGGGAAGTTAAAAGCACACTGAGTCAGATCATTATAGTCCAACAAGAGAGTGTCATATAAAAGTCAGAACCTCCGAGGTTTAGTCAAAGCAGGATATCAAAACGCTTTTTTCATTTCGATATGATAAAGTCAGTGCAGACTTAGAGGATATCCATGTTTCATCAGGACGGAATGCCAGTCAAAGCACAGGACACAAATAATTTTAAGAATTAGGCTGTTATGTGATGCCCACCTGTGAGTTTTTAAAGTACATTTGCTTAAGGTTTGGTCTCAGAACACACTTGTATGCATGAATTTAGCTATAATCCGTCTCTGTGGGAAATGCAAATACTCTAAATTTCAGTTAGCATAATACAATAATTCTTCAACTTTGGGATGCCTATATTTTGTTTGAGACATCTTATTAAAATGCAGATATTTGGGTTATTCCCCAGGAACTTATTCTTGAAAGTGCTCAGGAATCTATCTTATTAAGAAACTTGTCCCAATGCTATTAATGTAGGTGGACCTTAGACTGCCTCTTTAAAAGCATTGACTCACAATTATGAAACATTCATGAATTATCCACTAAGAAATATTTTCTCTCATGATCTATATCAAGGAGAAACTGTGTCTTTAAAAAATGGAACAGTAGAGGCTGGAGAGATGGCTCAGCAGTTAAAAGCACTGACTGCTCTTGCAGAGGACCTGGGTTTGGTTCCCAGCACCCACATGGTGGCTAACAATCATCTGTAACTCCAGTTCCAGGGGATCCATCACCCTCTTCTGGGCCTCCACCAGCATTGCACACATGAACACACTTACATATATGCAGGCAAAACACTCATACACATAAAATAAAAGAAAATAAATGAAAAATTTTAAGAGCTCACGCTCCCCCCTCCCACCCATACCTCTGCCTCTTTGGGAAATGTACATCCTCCCTATCACCCAGGCCATCTCTGAAAAGCTCAGGCAGCTTAGGTCAGGATCATGTGGGGTAATATACAAGTTAGTGGAGTGTGTGTGTGTGTGTGTTTGTGTGTGTGTGTTGAAGTATTCCTGGTATTTGAGTTCCTTTGCTGCATTTAGCATTTATTTTCATCACCTGGTTCCACGAAGTTTCTTATAGTCTGACTCTTCATGCGAGTCCTTGACAATACAGGGATTATCTGTCATAATTCCTGTTATTTGTATTTCTCCTTCATTCTCGCTAAAATTAACCATGCCTTACACTTCATTTAGGATTTCATTTAATATTCATCTGTTTGTTTACTTTTTAAGCAACAGTGCTTTGCCAAATCTTTCATAAGAATCTGGTGGTTTAACATGCAATAAAGAATGGCTTTGCTACTGAATAGCGGACTGATGCTCATTAGCATATTAAGAGGCCTGAGGTCATGAGGAATAGCTGCTGGAGTTAAGTCTTCCTTGATGAACCAGCTTCTCCTGAAGAACTGTCCACACATGCACACACTCCTAAAATGTAGACAAAGCAATATAGTGTTTTCTATTTACTCTGGTACTGAAAAGTGATGGGGTCCTGAAGCTCAGCGGGAATAATAGCAGTAGTAGTTACTGTGACAGCATGAATTGAATCTTCTTGTGGAAAAGTATGTGTTATAAATATCATAAATGGGGTTCTACTATTTTTAGTTTCCTCTGTGGACATTTCATCATTTCAAAGATAAAAGGATAATTGATCATAAATGCAATTATACAAAATGTGAGGGATGATTTACTCTTCAAAATGCAGGCTTGTCAGCCCTGAATTTCTATATGGTTACAAAACCTTCAGATATTTTCCATCAGTAGCTTCTGACTTATGAAATTTTACACTCTGTTAGGTTTAGTGCAATGTATGGAAATATGTTGCTTTGCTTCTATTTTTCCATGTTTCACACATAATCTTTTTGTTGTTGTTGTTTTGTCTTTTTGAGACAGGGTATCCCTGTGGCTCCAGCTGTCCTGGAACTCCCTGTGTAGACCAGGCTGGCCTCCAACTCACAGAGATTCGCCTGCCTCTGCCTTCAGAGTGCTGGGATCAAAGGTGTGCCCCACCATGCCCAGCTTTCACACATAATCTTAAGGCAGGATGTTTTCTGGCTGTTCCAGTTTCTCTTCCAGATGCTGTGATTAAACACTGGACTCAAAGCAGCTTAGGGGAGGAAAGGATTTATTTCAGCTTACATTTCCAGATAATACTCTATGGATGAGGGGAGTCAGAACAGGAGCTCAAGCAGAAGCCAAGGAGGAATGCTGCTCCCTGGCTGAGTCACTATGTCATGCTCAGCTAGTTTTCTTATACAGCCCAGGCCTTCCTGCTAGGGATGGTGTTGCCCATAGTGGGCTCAGTTGTCCCACATCAGTTATCAGTCAAGACAGTGTCCCAGGTACAGTCAGAGGTCAATCTGATTGAGGTAGTCCTTCCTTTGAGGTTCCCTGTTCACAGATGATTATAGGTTGGGTCAAGTTGACAATTGAAAACTAACCAGGACAAGGGCTTAGGCTCATACCATCTGATGACCGTGGTACACCATTGCAGCTCTGATGACCACGGTACACCGTTGCAGCGCTGATGACCATTGTACACCATTGCAGCTCTACCTCTAGCTGAGCCACATTTGATTGTATTTGGGTGGAAAAGGATACTATTTGCAATTACTTGCAGAAAAGGGGATGCTTTCCTTGGGTGTGCACTGTATTCTCTAGGCATTTTTACTAAATATATCTGACCATAGCAACAAGCTGTTCAAACATTATTAATCATGCTGCAAAAGGAAAAAGTTAAGCCCAAATCATAATCATTTGATGAAAGGGTTTAGAAGCATTTCTGTGACGCTGACAACAGCTAAAACATGCCACATTAAAATGAATTTTAAAGAACAAGATTTCTACAGTTCTATGCTAGGCTTCTTTCTGCTTGAAACTGGAAATATCATTTGACTATGGAATGGAATGAAAGATTTGAGAGCATATTTTACAGAAACATGAAAATCCTTTGTTTGAAGTCCATCTGGGCTATAAATGAGGAATAGACTCCTAATGACAGTATAAGATAAACCTAAAAAAGTAAGATTTATATAAGACTGATTAATGAATTTATCACTTACAAGTATTATATCCTCATCCTAAATGGTTAGTATTTTTAAAATCCCAAACTAATTTTACTTCCAGGAAATGTCACCTATTCATTTCATGATTACACTGTTACAGATGCCTGTCTTAAGACTTCTGTACCCTCACTGCCATCTTCTGAAGCAGGAATTCAGATCCAGTTTCACAGACTAGGCAACTGATACCTCAAGAACATGAAGCAATCCAGCAGGTGGGACTTTCTCATTGCGTCTGGCAGTGCAACACCCCCAGTAGGTGGCAGGGCCTGTGTTTAACTGTAGCGAGCTTCTCATCATGTCCTAGAAGCAGATCTTGGAGCACACATTGCTCAGACCAGAGCAGAATGAAAAGGATGAGGAACACAGAAGAGAGTTTAGATTAGTTACTGTTTCTAGGTGGCCTTTCATCAGCTGTGTTGGAGACAGAGTAAAGTTGGATTTTGTCAAAAGCATTTTCTCTACCTATTGAGATAATTTTGTGCTTTCATTGAGTCCATTTATAGTATGTATTTTATTTACTAATTTGCATATATCGAACCATTCCTGCAATTTGATCACAGTGAATGATCTTTTTGATGTTTCTGTATTTGATTTTTAAGTATTTTGTTGAGAATTTTTTCATCTGTTTCATCAGAGAGGACGGCCTGTAATTTTCTTTTAGTGTGTCTTTGTCTGGTTTGGGTATCAGGGTAATACCGGCTTCCTAAGCACAGTTTGGTACTGCTCCTTCCTTTCCTGTTTTACAAAACAGTTTGAGATTCATCAGTCTTCCTCACAGGTCAGGTAGATTCACCAGTGACTATTTGGACCCAATTTATTACTTGGAATATCTTCCAAGATAAGATTTTTCACCCTCACTCCTTGTTATAAATTTGATGAAATTATTTATTTCATTTTGATTTAATTTTGGTAGGTCATGTATATAGGTTTTTAAAAACATTTTTATGACAGAATTTCAAACAGTGTATTTTGATCATATTCAGACTTGTTCCACCATTTCTAACCCCCTTCCCCCCATATCCTCTATTATTTTTTTTCTTAAAGGTCTCTTGAGTCTAATTGTGCTCCCTAAATGCTCTTGGTGTCTGGTCAACCTAGTAGGTGTCACACTCTGAAAGAAAACGGACTCTCCCTCTCTCAACACCTATCAGTTGCCAATATATCCTCAGCCATGCACAAAACTCAGCTCCAAATGGATCAAGGACCTCAAAATAAGAACTGACACCCTGAGTCAGGCAGAGGAGAAAATAGGGAATACACCGGAATGTATAGACACAGAAAAGGAATTTCTGAACAGGACTCTTATAGCATAAGTATTGTCGGGCACTCCGACAGGTAGCCACAGGGGGAGAGGCCAGGACCAGCCTGGGTCCCTCTCTTGGGGGCTGAGCGGGATGGTGAGTGTTGGCGACTCAAGAACCACACCAAGTCGAGTCCGGAGTCTTGTCGAAGCAGGAACTCACTTTATTGCGTCAGGCATCAACTTATATAGTTTAAGCAAAAGGGGTGTGGAAAGGGGCGTGGGTAGAAGGAATATGTCACCTGGGGCGATGACTGTGGGCCACTGGGAATTTACCATGCCAGCTGTTACTGGGCAGAGGCAGTCTGAAATCAGGCCCTGCTGAGTCACCTCCACGAGGAAGTGACAGGCCAGAGACAAGTTGCTAAACTTTAGCCAGGCTCAGGAAGTTACATTAGGCCTTGTTTTCCTCCATGCCGCAAGTATGAGGGTCCCAAAGGCCCAACAAGTATTAGGTTCAACAATTGACACATGGACCATAAGACACTAAAAAGCTTCTGTACATCAAAGGACATCATCATTCAAGTATATGAAACCCACAGAATAGGAAAAAATCTTTATTGACTGTACCTCTGACAGACAAATGAGACAAAAATACACACTGGGGAAAATACAGCTTGTTAACAAATGGTGCTGGTCAAAGGGAATATAGAAGAAAGAAACTAGCATATATAAAGAACTCACAAAACTAAATATCAAAATCAAACAAACAGTCCAATTAAGGAGTGGGGCAGCGAACTGAACAGGGAGTTATCTAGAAATGAGACACAAATGACTGAGAAATAATTTTAAAAGATCCAACATCTCTAGTCATCAGGGAAATGCAGAGTAAAACCACTTTGAGATTTCATCTTACCCCACTCAGAATGACTAAGATACAAAAAACAATGACAAATGCTGGCAGGGATGTGGAGGAAGCTCTGTCCACTGCTGGGGAAGGGAGCTCTGTCCACTGCTGGGGAAGGGAGCTCTGTCCACTGCTGGTGGGAGTACAAACTGGTGCAGCCACTAAGGAATCAGTGTGGAGAGTCCTCAAAAAGCTTGAAATTGATCTACCATAAGACCCAGCCATAGCACTCTTGGGCATACACCCCAGAGACTCTGTACCCTGCTACGGAAATACCTGTTCATCCATGTACTTTGTTGTCCTTTTCATAATAGCCAGAAACTGGAAACAATCTAGATGCCTACCAACTGATGAATTTGCAATGAAGGTGTGGGACATATACATGATAGAATATATTCATCTCAGAAAAAAATAAAACTATGAAATTCACATGTAAATGGATGGAACAGGAAACAGACATTCTAATGAGTTAACCCAGACCCAGAAAGACAAGCATCACATGTTCTCTCTCATAGATATATGCTAGATATTCATGCTTCGATTTGAAAATTTGGACAGGTAAAAAACTAATAAATGACCATGGTTGTGGGTGGGGGCAGGGACACTACCTGGGATGGGTGGTAAAATGCAGTGATATGAAGAGAGAGGGAAATTAGACTCGGAAGGGTTAAGTGGAGTGGAAAATGGGCAGGCAGAACAGAGGACTGAGTACAGGGAGGGATAAATCTATCTAGCAGCCTTTAGGAAAAACCATATGGAAACCTACCACTATAGAAGGTTTCTAAGTATATACATATACATCATAAAATGAAAAGAAGTTGAAAGGAATTATCCACCAACAGGAGGACATTACCCTTTCTAGATCTCATAGGCAAACCAAAACCAAAACCAAAAACCCCCTCAGTACAAGGAATGGGCTCCCTCTCTATAAGCTGTTGACCAAGGGTCCCATAGACCCTCAAATAATGCTGGCCATTGTCCTTGCTCTTAATCACCCTTCAGAACTTGCAGGTAAGACCCTACTGCTGAAGACATTATATACACAACCTGTAGAACAAACAAGGAGAAATCAAGCTGGTGCTGACTTCAGAGTCTCATCTCTAGTGGTTAGTGTTTATAGTGCTGGAGGGGGCTATACAAGCTACCAGAACGAAAAAAAATCATCATCCTTACCCAGTGATGAATCCTCTAAACTACAATAACAACTGGCCTGGCAAGATATGCCCATCAGTGAAATAGTGGCACATTTATTATAGGAGTAACAAACCACTCTTTAATTGGATTTAGGTCCATTTCCTAGGATGAAGCCCATGCCCGACATTGATGTCTGGCTTAGGAACCTAAAGTTAGAAAGGTCACTGAGTGCCTACTATTAGTTTTCCACTAAATAGTTGTTGTATTAAACTGACTCCTAATGACTTGTTATACCCATAGATTAATGCATCTCTCAGCTCTCATCAGAGAAGTTTCCTGTTGCAACATAGAAACCCACAAGTGGTCAACATGCAGAGGACAAGAGGCTCAGAGTACTTATCCCTAAATAGGACTCTCCAGTTCCAAGCCCCTTACAATTATGCTGTGAAGTCTGTCATCTTAATAAATGAGTAAGAGATTTAATAAAGGCTGCTAGAGAAGGAGAGTAGCCAGATCAAGTTGGCCATTGATATAGTGCAGATAGAGGCTGGCGAGGTGACAGTCAGCTACTATTCAGTATTCAGCTGTGATCAGATACAAACTCCAAATGAGAAAGGGGGTTTTCACTTGCAAAATTTGTGTGTTTAACAAAGATGCAGGATTCCAGAGCTTGAGCCTGACCTCCAAGAAAATGCAAAAGGCTGCGCTTAACCCTTATCAAAGGAATGGACTTAAGGACAAAGAACTTTGCCAGACCTAGAGTGGGTGGAGATTCTTTTCTTTTTCAAGATGAGTGGTTTTTGAACCTCATATTCCTCCACCTGGACTTGAGTAAAAAACTATCTCCAACAGAAAGGGGAGGCAACCTGGGGGAATGCTCTGACTGATTCGTCTCACAGCTACGTTTCTAGCCCTCGTCACGGATTTTGGGTTTCTGTCAAGTGTAGCGTGGTCACTGCTCCTCCTTCAGTCTAACTATAAACAAATTGATTTTCTTGCACTGTTTTTCTTTCCTAATTCCATTGAAGATACAGAAAATCCAAGGCTGTAGTTTCATGGCCCTTTGTGCCTGAGAACATCTAGGAGCTTTGGGGAGCCGATGAGTTCTGAGATGCAGCAGACAGTGCAGTCGCTGGCTTCAGGCCTGGTCTGGGAGTAGAGAAGTCCCTGAAGGCCAGGGAATTCCCAGAGCTCACCAGCACAGCACAGCATGGACTCGGGCAGGAAGCACACCTGGTCCCTGCTTTTGGTCATTCTCCTTCCTTCAGTTGATGAGTAAAAACGAGACTGCTTCTGTAACTGGCCATCTGCTGCAGAGAGATGCTTGCTTCCTTTGTCCACGTACTGCAGCACTGTGAGGCTCATGGAGGCTGGAGAGTGGGCTATAAAGAGCTGCGTGTCCTCAAGAGAGAATGCTCAGAGCAGTTTGCTGTGTCTTACAAGAATAAGATTAGCTTCTCCACTTGGCTGCATGATCGGGAGTCACAAATGGCAGGATGACAAAATAGAGCAAATCACTAGCAAAAACAAATGTGTAAACAAGATGGCGAGATACCTTTAGACTCGACCAGCAAGAAACCCAGTAAATGGGATAAATTATATCCTGTGTTGGTGATGACTAACTGTCCTATAGAAATAGGTGACAGTTTGAAGCAAAGGGAGAAATAGCACAGTGTAACAGACGAGCATAAACAATGACAAAACTTCACATTCTGATTGAACTATTTGTGTTCAAACTGGAAGACAGAGAGCTTCTACCAATGGTTGATATATTGCATATTTGGAGAAACGCTTTAAATACTGCACAGTAATCCCTTAAAAGGCCAGTACTTCAAGAAGAGACATTTCTTGTTGCTTGTTATCAATCCTTGTTTAAAGAAATTAAAATTAAATATTAGCTTATTTATGATGAGTGCTTAGCATCTCGGAATGACCTGGCTTGCTCATGCCCTCCTTTGTATATCATCAGGCACAGAGTGGCTAACAAATGGAGCAGTGTGGGTGACAGGGAAAAGAAGCAGAATGTATTTGGGGTATGGTGGGGCTCTCTTGAGGAGTGAGAGAGGACAGTGGCCGACGAAACCATGGTGCCAATCCACAGTTTGAGAAGGCTTCATACAATGTCTAAAGCTTCTACAATGGATTGCTTTTCTTAGGTGCTTTTCCTGTCCAACTGTTTGACATGTCCGTTTGGTTTCGTCAGCATCCTGACAGGGATACAGATGATCCTAAAAGACACCTACGCCTGCAACTATCAGGACATGAAGACAACAGACCCCAAGATACTAGAATTTCCCTAAGATTCTAAGGCTGGGAGAAGGAAAAAGCTGAAGCCTGTTGCAGCCAGAGAGGAAATGTGTCTCCCAGGAAGAGATACATACTTCTGGCAGCTTGTCGGACCAGCTTGAAGGAGACAAAGACACCCACACAATGATGGGTTAACTCTAAGTGGTGCCACATAGTGATAGTGACTGCTTAACTGTTTATACTGCTTACTCTGTATTTGAACTTAAATCTCATGTAAGAACCCCAAAGATGGACTTGGGGTTCACCAGCCCTCCTTGTTCCTGTTTCCAACATGGCCACGTGGACTCAGTCTCCTTTTTTTACTTTTCATTGTGTGGCCTATTGAGGATGGGTGGCTCAGCACAGCTTGTTTGGGCTAACAATGCTAGTAACAGTTTGACCATTACACAAGGGGCCATGCTTTGTCCTTTCTCTGAATTCTTTTTGTTCTACAGGAATTTTTGTAAGATTTAGGGCTCCTAGAAGCAGATTTACATGATCCATTAGTGACTTAATGATGTGGAGTCCTTGAGAGCAGCAGGGCCTTTTGTCATTCTTGGTGGACTTAACTCAGGGAGCTAGGGTGCTGGATGAGCAGCGGTCACCAGAGTCACCAAAGCCAGTGGCTCCCAAATTCGTTATACAAACATACAAAGAGAGAGCCGACAGAACACAGGTTTACTGAGAAGTGAGAACTTGTGAGTGTGTAAGGGGTTCCAAGCAGGAACACTGCCACGCAGCCTAGCTTAGTGGCCTTTTTTTTGAAGCCACGGTGGGAACTGGATGGCACTGAGGTCATCTTTAGTGAGCCTGGTCAAGCCAGTGAGTGCCCTCAGAGGCCAGTCAGAGAAGTAACCCGTGCAGAAGAGTGGTCATGGGCTATGGTCATGTGCTGTGGTCATGTGCTGTGGTCATGTGCTCTGGGCCTCCAGTCACTCTCCCAACGCCTGTTACTTGCTTTGTAGGTTTTTGATTGAGTCTGTTTCTATGTAACTAGTTCATCATCTCCATAGGCCCTGCTCTTGCTTCCTCACACCTGTCTCACTGCCATGAAGTTCAGGATGTGGCCGGAAATGTGACTCAGGTCCCATTCCTCTGACAAGTCACCAGAGTCCTGTAGTTCCAGGCCTTGATTTTACAAGCTGTTGATTAGAAGGAAAGACTCCAGCCCAAATGTCCTTTAATCTCACTAATATCTAACAGTAGTGGAATAAACTACTATACACCAAGTAATGTCTTAGTAAACATTTCACATAAAAGAGCTCACATAGCATTATACTTCTTGCTTTGGTATTTCATGTGTGAGGAAAATGACGCCAGAGGTTGTGCAATTAGCCCAAAGTTCCGGCTGCCGAAGAGCTGGGGTGAAACACAGATGAGGAACTCTGCCATGCAGCCTAGCTTGGTGGCCCTTTATGCAGCCACTGCTGACCTGGCGCTATTTGACCATGCCTTCCTGTGACTTCCCAAGCGTTGTGATCATTATCTGAGAAGGAAGTGAGAAACAGTCCCCTCAGCCTAGAAAATAGCTGTGCTTTATTCTCAACTTTAAAAAGTCTTCCTCTACGTGGGCACAACTATTTCTTTCTTTAGACTTGCCCCACTTTCCTGGACTACCTATAAAGTTAACGGGTAGGAATAGTTAGTCTTCCTTCCACACTCCATCAAAATGAAAAATCTATAAGAACAGGTCACCGGAGTTGATCTACCTTTACTACTTCTGTTTGCAAACTTCTTTTTCTCTCTGGAAAATACTGTTTTTTTTTTGTTTGGTTTTTTTTTTTTTTTTTTTTGAGTACTAAAGGGTAAAAGCTACCTTTAACCTCAAACCTTTTCAATAAAGGTCTGGAAAAAAAAAAAAAAGCCACCTTTTAAAATACTTCTCACATTGTAAAACTTTATGCTAAGTTGAACTATTTAAAATCAATAACTTCCATTGTCATTAAACTGCACATGGTTTATAATTTATAGGGAGTGATATGTATTTTATCTAAGTTGACCTTTAAAAACAATTATTTGATAGAAACAATCATTCTGGCATGGTTTACCTGTTCGTATTTTCTACCTTCTTTTTCATCAAAGGAATTCATCCCCTAAGCATTGTGCAAAGGAGATGAGAGGATTTAGAAGTGAAGACACACATTTTATGTGAATTTTTAAACTTAGATTGACAAACCAATCGTAATTGTTAATTTTCATTTACATATTTGATCCTGTTGATACCAAACATCACTGAAATAAAAATCTGATCATTTTCCATGGTTAATTTGATTATATTTTTACCTCCTGAAAGACTATTTTTTATTCTTCATTTTTCATATAGTAAAAGGAAAAAGGATTTTATTACACTGTGTTTTTTCTGGCCATTCTTGATTAGTCAAAAAACTAAAATTAAGTTAAAAATTCCAAACTTAACACAGCTCTTATGTAGGTATATAGTTCTTACCTTCCCAGAGATCTCTGAGAAAGAGATTTGTGTTTAATTAAATTATATAATTGGACATTATCTGTTGATTTTTAGCAATGATATTTTAACTATCTCCTGCCTGTAATGACTCAATATCAGTGTTCTGTTTTAATTTAAACTTTTAATTTCCATTAATTGATTAATGATTTATGCACTGTAGTGTTATACTGAAAGGAAAAATATTTTATCTCCTGTGAATATTATGATTCTTAAGAATCATGAAAATGACTATGCCCTTAAAACCATCTTCATTAAAATAAATTAGAGCCTACATTTTTCTTTAAATGCTGACCATACCGGACTTTGGGATTCTCCGTTTGCTCTTTTGTCTAATGAATAGTTCAGTGCTGATGCTGCAGTACCAGGTTTTTCTTTCAGAAGAGCTTTCTCGGTATATTTTAATGTACACTTTACACTGAGATATATAACATGAGATTTCTACTGTGCTTTTGCTACAAGAAATGTCAGGTTCACTTTGCAGGTTCTTGGTTTTAATAAAAGAATTTTGAAAATGGATTTAGGATTAAAACTTAACCATTCTGGATTCCTGGCCAGGTTGGAAGAAGCTGCATTTTAAAAAATATTTTATTTATTATTTTTATTTTACGTGTATGAGTGTCTTGTCTGCGTGTGTGTAAATGCACCACAGAGGTCAGAAGAAGGTGTCGGATTCCTGGAACTGGAGTTACTGACAGTTGTTAGCTCCCATGTGGGTGCTAGGATTTGAATCCGGGTCCTCTGCAAGAACAGCCAGTGCTCTTAATCAACGAGCCATCTCTCCAGACCCAGGAAAGTGCATTTTTAAGGGAGACTTTATTATTTTTCACAAACATAGAAGCTCAAAATAAACAGATACACATTAGTTTGTGTTTGGAATTAAATCTTCAATGATATAGTAAAGTCTCCACTGGTATCTCTATTTATTTTTGGTTTGTACATTATAACTAGCTCCCTGAACGTAACAAGCAATAAATAAATAATATTGTATTTCTTTTACATATTATTATGTATTAGTTACTTTTCTGTTGTTGTGATAAAATACCATTTCTAAAAGCAACTTAGACAAGAAAAGATTCATTTTGGCTTACAGTTCCAGAGGGATAGAGTGTATAATAGCATGAAATATGCATGTGTTCCAAATGGTGCCTAGGAGGCAGCTGGCTACAGATGGCTAACTCATTTCCTCTCTTCCTGTCTAACAACTTGCATCACTAATGTATAGATGTTAGAACACATAATATCATTTCAAGTTGAAACTCTTATTGACCAGGTCTCTTTGTAATGTTCCAAGCTATATTGCTCTCTGGGAACTCCAGCAGAAATGGTTGAGTAACACATTAACTAAATGAGTCACATCTTAGCGTACAGCTCCTCCATGTTCATGCCATGCCACCTGAGCTCAGGCACATTTCTACAGTGCTGTATTTATGATGCTTTCAATTCAAAGTGTTAATACTTCTTTCAAGTTGAATATCATACAAACCCCAATGGTATCTCGTTACTCTGATTTTGTTTCCACTTACCCAAAAGCTTCTTAACAGCAAGCCCTTTTTTTGGCCCCTCATATCTGTATGCTTAGTCAGAGATGGATTTACCACAAAGGGGATAAAACTAGGTTATGGGACCCCTCACATACATGTGGCTATTCCAAGGTGCTGGATGAAATCCCAGCAATGTAATGAAATATTCATTCGTTTTTAAAAAATTCATCAAGGCAAAATATTTTATTTAGACTGTTACATGACTTTTGTAGCTTAGTTTATGTAATTTTGTCTCCTTTTTGATGTCTTGAGACAGGGTCTCCCTGTAGCCTCCGCTGGCCTAAAACTCTTATGCAGACCAGGCTGGCTTCAATCTCACGGAGATCCACCTGTCTCTGCTGGAATTAAAGGAGTGTGCCACCACCCCCCACGCCTGGTTGTCTCCTTGTTATAAAGGAAGTCATCTGATTTTTGCTGTTGTTTGTTTGGTTTGTTTTTGTGGCCTTGGAGAACGAATGCAGGGTCTCACAATAAGGATAAATTTAAATTAATCTACCAGTGCTTCAATTAACTGTACTCTTTAGTTAAAATCATCGAGATTAAAACGTTGACAACGGTAACATTTGCAGCACATGATTAATGTGTTCTGTGTTGAAGAGGAAAATAAACCTGGATAGTCAACAAATGAGTGACTTGCTCATGATTAGCATTGAGGATGCTGGGAGGCCAGCTAAGGGCCTCTGGTACCCTGTCTGCTCCTCTCATCAGAGCACGGTGTTTACAAATATACTAAGACCACTAAAACCTGCTCCACAAGTAAAAAATACAGAACAAAATGGAGTTCAGTGATTAGATTTCCCTTTGCGTCCCTCCGTTCACCTCTCCTCTTCCTTGATCTCCTTTCTTCCCCTCCCTTCCATTCCTTTTTCTCATTGATATTTATTTTCTTGCATTTATTTTATATTTCTGTCACTTATTTATTTTACTGTCTTTTCTTGATGCAGGTGTCCTATTCACTCAACTTCCATAAAAAGTTCTTGGCTTTTGAAAACTGAGCCAAACTTTTCAACACAAGATGAAAGCATCATTGCTGGTTGGTCATCTCGTGATAATTTCTCTCACAACCTGTCTAGCTGGTAAGAAATAGCTGTTGTATATTCTTCATAAACCATTATCATATTATGTGTTTTCCTCATGAAATCTTTGTTGTGAAGTTATAACTAACATTTTCTTTGGACATCTGGATCACACTAGTAAATTTTTTATGTTAAGGTTGTTCTTAATTTTATTTTCACATTCAATTGAAAAGTCATAAGATTTAATCCATCTTGAATGGTAATGTCCTGGTAAACCTGTAAAATTTGGAACTCTGGTGGAGGAAACACTTATGTGTAGCAGTTTCAACTTAATATTTAATGTGACGTTGGAAGATAGCCAACAGTTCATCACTACATGACATTTCCACCATCTACCTATAATAGACTTAGCTTCAATACCTTAAATAATATTAAATGTTAAAAGGTGACATTTTAGGGGCTAGAGAGATTGCTTAGTGGTTAAGAGCACTGGCTGCTCTTGGAGAGGACCCAGGTTTGGTTCCCAGCACCCACATGGTGGCTAACAGTCTGTAACTCCTGTTGTTCCAGGGGATCTGACACCTTCTTTTGACCTCCATGACCATTTCATGACATGGGTGCACTTACACACATGCAGTCAAAGCACTCAGATGCATAAACTAAAAATGATAAAAAAAATTTTAAAGGGACATTTTTAAATGTGTTCCTTTCATTTTTAATACAATCCATTGATTATTTAGTTAACATTCTATAAGTTTTTATACAGCTGTGTTTAACGACTGAGTCACAACTTTTCTGAAAAATGAAAATGGGAAAATTCAGAAATATTTCCCACAATGATAGATGTGTATTTTTATCCAGCCACAGTATGTTTTCTAACAATCAAGTTTTCTAGAACCTTCATCTCAATGACCTTAGTTTAATAAGAACTATCTGAATTGCTATTCTGTTCAAGACATACATGTGTCTCATCTTTCAGAACACATCAGTCTCTGCTGATCACTTTAATGATGCATCTGAAAAACATTCACTTGCTTTGTTTACTTATTTATTTTGTTTGTTTGTTGTTTTCTGACACAGGGTCCATGTAGCCCAGACTGGCCTCAGGTTTATTATGTAGTCAATGATGACCTAGAACTAGTGTTCCTCCTGGTTCTCCTGATCCCCCTGCAACTAGTGCTCCTCCTGGTTCTCCTGATCCCCCTGTAACTAGTGCTCCTCCTGGTTGGTTCTCCTGATCCCCCTGCCTCAGTCTCAAATAAATAATCAGCTATTATTTATTTTTAAGGAAATAAAAAATAATATTTGAGGAGCTGGTGATTTTTATTATGTTGATTTCAGAGTTCAGGAAAGATCATTTCATTCATGTCAATAGTGGGAGCGAGACAAGAGCTCTGTGCTATAGCCTGCAGCGGCCTAAAGAGTTTAATTAAAATATTTTATTTATTAATTTTATTTTAGGTGTGTCAGGGTTTGCCTGCATGTATGTAAGTGCACCTGTGTTGCGCAATGCTCTAGAGGTCAGAAGAGGGAGTTGGATCTCCCGGAACTGAATTTACCTTTGATTGTTAGCCACCATGTGGGTGCTGGGAACCCAACCTAGGTCTTCTGCAAGAGCAGCTTGTACTCTAACCTCTGGGTCATCTCTCCAGCCCCCTTTCTTTAATTTTTTAAGGGTCCAGACTCAGATAAAACCTGATCCTTGGTTTTGAAGCTGAAAAGAATTTCAGAATAACTCCTTATGAAATAGAGTTGGAATTTATTAAAAATGAGAGAAAGAGCTGGGCATGGTGGTGCATGCCTTTAATCCCAGCACTTGGGAGGCAGAGGCAGGGCACTCTCTGTAAAATGGAGGCCAGCCTGGTCTACATAGGGAGTTCCAGGCCAGCTGGGGCTACAGAGAAACCCTGTCTCAAAAAGGCCAAAGGGGTAGAGAAAGAATGAGCCCTATCCCTGAGCATTGGTGTGGGCTTCTCAGAGAGTCACGATTGTTTTCATGGCAGAGGCAGAGGCTGTTTTGGTTGTTCTCAAGTTACATTCAAAGGGTTGTTCAGAAAGGCGAATTTCCTCTTTCTTTTTCTTTTTGCTAAATGAGATTATACAATGGGTCCATATTTACCTTGGATGGAATTGGAATGTATAAATTTGCACAAAGGGGTTTTCTAGAAAGTCATAGATTTATAGCTGGGAAAGGAGAAAGGCCTTAAGCAAATGTTAATTAAGTTGGACTTCTTGATTCTCGTCTGGTGAGAGGTTTCAACCAGACCCCAGGGTGAGGGGCTCCTTTCCCTTCCCATGTCTCCATAATCGTCCCTGTCTTTCTATCCTGCCTCAGTTAGGACTTAAGAATTTTAATGATAATAATAAATATACATATATATAATTAGATGCATGTGCATATAATATATAAAAGAAATTTTCATATAGTTACCGAAGTCTTATTATAAAGGAAACTATGTTATTAGCCCTCTCCCCCCAAGTTCATACTGATTCTACTGATTGCAAACTTAGTGCTATGATTATATAATATAAAAAAACAGAAGAAACAATTTGTACAGATGTTGACGATACGTCAGCCTTAAGTGTGGCAAGTCAGTTCTGCTATTTCAATGGCTGTAACCTGAACATGTTTGAAAACACTGCAGGAATTGCTTAGGATAAAAAAATGTCTTTCTGTCTTTTTTAGAGTTTACATGGTATAGAAGATATGGCCATGGAGGTAAGTTTTAAATAGCCTTTTCCATTTAATGACATTTTATCTCTGCCTTAAGCTATGATCTCTCTAAATGTGAAGGCAAATGATTATTTTGTAAATATTTAATTTTGTAAATACTTAAATATTTTGTAAGATTTTTTTTCTGAGATCATTAGACCTCTTGCTTGATTGCTGAAGGAAATAAATCACAAAAAATGGTTTGGTGCAGATGAAAAGTATTCAGTGTAGTCTCTTTTTTTCTGACATGCTTTGTAACAACACAATGCTGTGAAATTTGAAGCAACATTTTAATTGTTGAAAGTGCTTAACTTTTTTTCAAAAAACTAAAGTAAGTGAATTTGGAACCTTATGATTCAGTGCAACTGGAAGCCTACATATGCAAAATTTATTGTTTGAAATACATTGAATATATTGAACAACACTACTGCTTCAGAGTCTCCTTTGAGCACTGAGCAGTTGTGAAGTAGAAGCAACGTAAGGAGACCAGCCTGGATTTGCATCTCCAGCTGGAACACACTAGCGAAGCTTCCGTCTTTGCATAAATCAGTCAACTTCCAGGAGCTTCAGTTTTCAATGTGTAAAAATAGCAGAGTCATTTAGTGCAAAGCTCTCACAAAGAATACAGTGGCAGCTGCTGGCCTGTGGCTGACGTGTGTGCTCGGTGATCACAGCAAGATACCTCCATTGTATTTATCTGTATTTACATCTTTGTATTTATTGTACACTGCGTATGGCACAGGGACTGCTGAGCAATCAGTGTGCAGCTCCTGATGAGAAGAAGCATTCCAGGCTGAAGGAGAAGAACTTCCAAGTGTGGGTTAATGAGCAGGAAATTCTTAGCCTAATTTGATCAGAGCCCCTTTCTCCCACCCTGGGAGCTGGGATGTACTACGTGTGGGCTTTATAAAGATCAGTGACATTTTCACATAAACTTCTAATACCTTACCCTAAGTAGGAAATATTACGAGTCAACATTTTCTTTAAGAATTTTTCTTTCCTTAAAAAAATTCTAACAAAAAGTATATTTTAAAGGCATAATTTGAAGATTTAAAATATGTTTAAAGATTGAAGTCCTAAATCAGAACCTTGAAATAGTTTAGCTGTCAGAAATGATATAAATGCTGAATGGAAAAGGTGACAGAAATTCAGAGTTTAAAAAATCCATACTTTTTCTATTGATTATAAAGTTCTTTATCCTGGTGTTGGAGAGATGGCTCAGCAGTTAATAGTACTGGCTGCTCTTGCAGAGGACCCACATGGCAGCTAACAACCATCCATAACTCCAGGTCAGGGGACCCAACGCCCTCTTGTGGCCTCAGTGGGCTTGCAGAACACAGGAGCACTTAGATCCTTGGAGGCAGAGCACTCACACCTCTGGAAGGTAGAGAGAAACCCAAGGTGTCACAGGGCCCTGGGCCATTTGAACTTGCAGTCCTTGTCTCTGGGGCTGCCAATATCCCTACAAGCTCCCTTTCTTGCAGCTGCTCGACTCCAGTGTCTGCCTCCAGCTGCCCACCATCTATCCCTGTGGCTCTTTACATAACCTTCCTCTGGGCTGCCTGTCCCAGGGTCCAAGTTTCCTCCTTCTGTAAGGATGTCACTAAAGTTCAATTCAGACCTTTCTCATTTCAGCTTGATTACCTTTGCAAAGACCCTATTTTCTTTTCTTTTTTTTTTTTTTTCATTGCGGCTTTAACATATTCAGTAACACATTCCAGAGCAAGTATACATCTCTTTCAAAGGTGGCTGTAGATTTTAAGGTTCATAGTTGAATTAATATAGTCATACAATATTGAATGATCATATTCTGTATGGCCCTAGCTGGTTCCTAGGTGCCAGGATTAGGCAAATGCCGTCACACTCAGTGGATTTTTGGTGCAATCATTTGTTGGTGTATGTGTATGTGTGCCTGCACTTGGGGGTCAGTGGATACTTTACCAGAGTTAGCTCTCTACTTCCATCATATAGATCCTGGGGATGAACTCAATATCTCAAGATCATTAGGATTTGTGTTGAGTGACTTTGCCTGCTGAAACATCAGATTAACTTTTTTTGTATTTTTTAAAAAATTTTTAATAACTACATAATTAGAAGAAGCATTTCATTACATAAAGCTTTAACATAATCAATAAGACACTCCAGAGCAAGAGTACATCTCTTTCACAAGTGGGTGCAAGTTTCTAGGTTCACAGTTGAATTAATACAGTTATACAAATATTAAATTCAGTAGGATTTGGATATTGGATATACCTGGGGTTTGGACATGGGTATGTTTTTCCGTGCATGCGGAGGTGAGATGGAGGCAATTCAACTCTGGCATAGTCCTAAGTAAAATGTATTGTGTACCTCTGAGAAATCTTTTTGTGAAATACCCACATGTTCCCAAGCTCATTTGGCACCAAGCTGGTAGTCACAAAGGACCCCATATCACCAGAAAGTTGTTAAACATGTTTTTATACCTAAAAAATCTCATCCACGTTAAATTTAAATTCACGACTCACCTCAGGCAGAGCACCGGCTGCGCCGCACTCCTGCTGAGCTGCCCGAGCACCGTCTACTCTTCCATTTGTCATATCTGGGCACTCTCATCTCACACCTCTGAAACTACCTATTCGTTCTTACTGTGAACTACTGAATTTGGTTCTTTTTGTACAGGGAGATTAGACATTACAAGACGTGAATTTCGCAGGCTCACTGTAACTCTGGCTCCTGGGCTCTGCCGGGCTGCCTGCCATTTGTAGGTCTCACCCTACCAGCCCTGTCCTTGTGCAGTAGACCTGTCCCTTCTGATCATTTAACCCGTCATTACAAATGTCCCTCTCTCCCCATTATCAGCTTCTCCCTCTAGTTGGGCCATTATTATCAACATACTTACATTCTGTATTTTCTCTCATGAAAAAAATAACCCTGCAGGCGGGGCATGGTGACGCACACCTTTAATCCCAGCGCTCGGGAGGCAGAGGCAGGCGGATCTCAGTGAGTTTAAGGCCAGCCTGGTCTACAAAGCGAGTTCCAGGCCAGCTGAGGCTACGAGAGATCCTGTCTCAAAACAAACAAACAAACAAACAAAAACAAACAAAACCCCCCCCAAAACCTGTCAATTTCAAACTCTATAAATGGCCCATTTGTCACTTCTCCCCAGCAGTCTAAGGACAATAACAAAACCCTCACCTATGCCAGTCCTTTGCAATTCCTTGACTTAAGTTCTCCTTTGAATACAGCAGGCTTTTACACCAGTGGTCAACAAAAACTGCCTTTCTTTGCTACCCCTGATGTACAGGTGGTTGATCTAGTGGTCCACTAGTGAGCTTCATGCAGTGCACGGCTCAGCCATCACATGCAGACACAGTGTCCTAGAGCAAAAGACGGCATTTTTCTTCCTATAGAAATAAGGAACTCTTTCTGAGACTCCTTTGAAAAAATGTCCAGAGTTGGTGACAGCCTAGCCCATCCTTGGCAGGGAGAGTTAGGTATTAGTGCTGACCAACATTTCTTTCTAGTCATGGGAGGGAAGAATTGACCCTTGGGCAAATCTGAGCTGTGTCACATAGTGGAATGGGAGAACAGGCCTTGGTTCTCCAACAGCTATCTGCCAGCAATGACCGTTTCGTTACTTTGTGGGATGAAATAAGGATTAAAAAATCCTACAGGAACAAGTTCTATCCAATGTATCATCCTACATATTTCAAATTGAAAAATACTATTTTATATCAATCCTAATAGCCTGACTCATTTTTCAAATAAAAAATATGTAATAGGGACTGGAGAGATGGCTCATCAATTAAGAGCACTGGCTATTCTTCCAGAGGACCCAGGTTCGATTCCCAGGACTCACATGGCAGCTAACAACCACCTACAGGGGATCCAATGCCCTCTTCTGGGTAGTCATGTGCAGATGCACTTATACACATGCATGCAAAACACTCATGTACATAAAATAAAAATAATTAAATAAAAATTTAAAAGGTATATGCATTAACAAGTGTGAACACTTTAAATTAGAAAAGTTGAGCATATTAAAAGATCACAAAATTATACAAAGCAATTCTAGTTTTCCTGACTGACATCTTAAAATTCCTCCCTTTGTATTGTTTATATTTTATGAATCAATGTCCTAAAATAACTATAATTCAGTTGCAGAGAACTGACCTGTAATATTGATACATGTAGTTACTAATTTAACCGCTTGTGAAGAAATACTTCTTTCAATGCTTTTTCACATGTCTGCACTTCCTTCATACTAGAAGCAAGTAAAAACCAAGCTACAGCTATTTTAGCATCAACTTTCACCTAAGTTAACTCATAAGTGATGATAAATATCTTTTTAATTTCTTTAATTCAGTGAGGAAAACTATAAAAGGACAAAATAAGACATCAGTGTAGCATTTATAAAAATTATAACTTGAGGGGGCTGGAGAGATGGCTCAGCATTTAAGAGCACTTGCAGATTCAGTTTCCAGCACTGACACATGGTGGCTAACAACCCTCTGTAACTCCAGTTCCAGGGAATCCGACATCCTCTTCTGACCTCCATGGGCATTGCCACCACGAGTTCACTTACATACATGCAGGCAATACGCCAATTCATACGAAATAAAAATAATCAATAAAATATTTTTAAAAGAATTAGAATATGAAATGTAATTTACATGTGCGTGTTTAGAATTATGCTGTGCCTCTAGAACACCAAGAGGTAATGTTGAAAATGGATCTTCATCGCTAGGCTGGAGAGACTGTAATTAGAGAAGTCCCCTGTCTTTATAGAACCTACACTCAAATTTCTTGAGTATTTTTTCACTTAGACTCACATTGGTCACTGGGCATTGCTTTTGGTATGTGTCCCTATCTGTAAATATGAGTGACATTTGCAGCCTTAATTGGCTTATCTTTTCAATTTTGTGATGTGAACACTTATATAGCCTTATTGATGAAACAAATTTGATTTGGCCCTTGAAGCAGGACCCCAGCTGGAGCAGGCTAGAGACTGGGTTGTAGTCTACATAAAGTAGTGCGGGACGATCACCAGCTGGGTCTAGATGTGTCAGCGACGACCCAGCTCCAAGAATGGCTACAGAGGCAGGGTAGATTCCACCTGTCAGGTAAAGCCAAGCAGAGAATTCAGTCCACGTAACTTCTCCTGCCAACCTGAGCCTCATCTTCCCTTCGAGACAAACTCCTCCTATTGCATTTTTTGTTATCTAAATTACACCAGTGTTACTTATTATCTATCCGTGGACCTACATGATTCTAGAATGCGTAAAACCAAATCCTAAACATTTTGTATTCTATCATCATTGCAGAAAGGGAGCTGAATTGTCTGGAAGGGTGCTATAAAACAATGTCACTTTCCTCATTTATATGGCTCATTGTGTTTCAAAAGAGCTCGAATGATATAATAGGGTAAATATTGTGAAAATTCTAGTATCAGAGTCTTCAACTTTTGATATCATGACTTATTTCTAATAAATTTTCCTTCGACTCATCTTCCAACATACTCATGCCAAATCCTTTTTAATAACAGATTGAGATGATGTGTTTCAGAGTGAAAAGTGGAATGTGTTTTGAGTTATAAATAAAATGAATAAAAATAACTCAAGCACAAACTGTAATCTTGCTGTTAATTTTCAGAAATCAAATTGAATAGCAAGATTATAGAGAACCGTCTCTACATAGTACATAGTGAGATGGCACCAGTGGAGTTCACAGCACTGACTGACTGCATTGTCTGCAAGGTAGAGAGCTGGACTGAAGTTCGGGGTCGTATTGCACGTCCTACACCTTTGCAGATTTTACCTCAGATACGCATGTGATCTTTTCCGTATTCATCTTTTTGATTAAATGTGACAAATGCAATCCTTTCCATGACATATTTATGATAGCCACATTGTATGTTCGAAAACAAATGAGTCTGTCAAAACGGTTTGCATTGAGGACAGAAAGAGCAAAAGAAAATGTATAAGTTAAATCTTCAGTTAACTTAAAATGGTTTCTCTAACGTTGGGAATCTTTTTAGAAGAATTTACCAAGTAAGTATTAAAATAAATTTCATGTCTTCAAAATACCTAATCCCAGCTGGGCGTGGCAGCACAGCTTCAATCCCAGCACCCAGCAGAGAGTTTCAGGTCACCCAGGGCTGTGCAGTCAGAGCTAGTCCAAAACCAAAATGGAGCAGCAAGAACACAATCCATACCTGTTTCTTGGGCTTGGTGCCTTTTAACACCACAAGGCTTTTAAAACATCAAAAACTGTCATCCAAGTCCTTCCACGGACTTGGAACAAAACAGCTGAGACAGTTTTCTTCCCACTGAGCACAGAGCTTATAAAGCTTGCGCTATGAAGCCTTTGCTGACTCTCACACTGTCCTAGTAAGTTTTCTTTTCCTGGATCTGAGCACCATTGTTAAGAGGACAATGAACTCAGTAGAGCCTTTGTAGGTGATAGGGTTGCATGCAGAGTTCCTGCTAAGCCTGGTGTATTAGTACTTTTCTGTTACTGTGATAAAATACCACAACCAAAACAACTTAAGGGGAAAAAATGTTTATATTAGCTTATGATCCCAGAGGGAAAGAGCCCATAATGGTGAGGAAGGTTTGGAAAGGCAGCAGGAGTAAGAGGCTGGCTGATCACATTCATATCTTTATCCACATACAGGAAATAACGCTTCCTCCAGCAGGGTTGTATCTGGTAACGGTCCCATAACCTCCCCAAACAGCATCATCTTCAGGGTCCAAGTCTTCAAATACATGAACCTGTAGGGACTTTTTTTCATTCAAACCACATCTGGCCACTTATCCTTCATAGGCTCATGGCATCCTCATGAAGGATTTCATGCATTTAGTCCACCTTCAAAAGTCCCCCTAGTATATAACAATGTCAACGTTGTTCAGAAGTCCAAAATCCAAAGTCTTGTTCTTGACTCAAGGCAATCAGCTGTGAAGTCCTGTGAAATGAGAAACAAATCACACAGTTCTAGTGAACACCACACAGAATCTGCCTTCCAAGTAAAATGGAGGAAGTGAGGCTTGACGAGGAAATACTGGAGCAAAGGCTGAAACTCAGCTGGGCAACTACCAGTCCTGTAGCTCCACATCTAGTACCTGGGCTTCAGTTTCACAGGCCTTAGATGGCTGTGTCCCTCCAGGTGGGCTGCCGGCGGCACACAGGGGCACACTCTTGGGCTGACCCCACTCCACCTGTGCAGCTGGCCTTGGCCACTGTCTCATGGCTCTGGCATCTTGAACTCCTTGGGGTCATCACTGCAACCCCGGCTTCATTTTCACAGCATGGTGTGGCATCAGGAACTGGAAGCTGGCCAGTCTCATAGTTATCATGGACAGGAAGGGGGAGAGAGAGAGAGAGAGAGAGAGAGAGAGAGAGAGAGAGAGAGAGAGCCAAAAGTGGGGCAAGGCTCTAAATCCTCAAAGACCACCCTGTGATGCATTTCCTCCTGCATTCCTAAAGTTTCCATAACTTCCCCAAACACCGTCACTTGAAGGGGACCAAGTGTTCAAATACATGAGCCCTTGGGGACATTTTTCATTCCAACTACCACACAAGGCAATGCAAGGCAAGTGCTTATTTAAAGGAACTGATATTTTTAGGACCAGTTTAAGTTCCCTAAATTAAATACATAGGGTAATAGATAAGCTGCCACATAGAATCTATTATTTCATTCAGGATGGAAATTTTTAGAAATACCTGTTGCATGTGTTTGTTAAACGATATTTCCTGGAAACACGAACGTGTTGTCAAGTGAGTCCTGTCTGGCTTTTTGATTGAGGAAATGGCAAACAGAAATGTCTTCGTTGTGCTTTTTTCCTTTTGAAAAATAATTTTGCTTCACATTTTTCACCCTGTGAGCTTAAAGTCTATAAAAGTTAGAAGTGGAGGATTGGAAAATAAATATGCATAATTTGTGAAACATTTTGCCAACTAAGAAGAAAAAAAATATGGCAATAATATTTTCCTGTTTGACACATAAAACTTAAA
Source organism: Nannospalax galili (assembly GCF_000622305.1). NCBI lineage: Eukaryota > Metazoa > Chordata > Mammalia > Rodentia > Spalacidae > Nannospalax > Nannospalax galili. Next base: position 1,165,528 of record NW_008340410.1, on the reverse strand, counting down.
ACAATGTCAAATTGCTCAGTATTTGCATTTAGTCTTTGAAGAATTGACTACTCCACATATATGTGTGTGTGTGTATATAGATATATAGATATATCATCAATATATCAATAGCTATAGACTCATCACAGTTAGCATATAAAGTTCCATTTCTTTCTTTTCTTTTATTTTTTGGAGATATTATCTCATGTATCCAGGCTGGTATCAAACTCCTTCCTTGTGTTGGAAAAACTTGAACTTCTGGTCCTTCTCCCTCTGCCTCAGGAATGCTGAGGTTACGTGTGTGTCCTCCATGCTCAGTTTATTCGGTTCTGGACATCAGAGCTCTGTGCATGCCAGGCAAGCAACCTACTAACTGAGCTAGTTCATCATTTTTAGTTTCTATTTTCAATTTAAGTTTCTTTATAGATACCCTTTATATAGAAAAGAAGTTTCTAAAAACTATATGGCCAAAACAAACTCAAAATACCTTCTCAGTTTTAATCTTGAAAGCATTTGCCTCACAATCAGAAGAAACATAGTTCAGATAAATATCTAAGACTATTATTTAAAGCACAAAAATCTCTTAACTGATCTCTATATAAAAATGCCTTTTGTGGATCTTTAATGATTGCATTTGAAAATGCCACTCATTACTTTAAATAATCAAGGCAATATTTAATAAGCACAACTCACCTTAGCTCAAAATGAAATTATAAACTTAATGGAGAATTCTGATTATGACCCTCCTTAAAGTCAGCTTCATCAGAAGACAACCTGCTGAAGCAGATGCTTCAGTCCATAGTTATCTAGTATTTCCTCTCTGAAAACGTAGCCATTTTAAAGGGGCTTTAGCTAAGGCTGCCAGCCCTTGCAAGATGAGATTGTACAATGTCGCATGTATTCACTGCTAAGCTTCCGTTATTAAATGAAATCATTACCCAGTGCTCTGCAGTGTCTCCAGCTCCAGTGTGTTGGTTGTAGAATGTACGCTGGAGAGGACCCAAGACGTGACATTTTGTTTTTCATAACAGCTGGAGATTTTAATTTTAATGAAATTCAACAACTTGTTCTTTTCTTTCATGAATTATGTGTTTCACATTGTGTCTAAGTACTCATGGCTGGATCCTAGGCCAAGTTGAGCTGTTGAGTGAACTAAGAATATCACTTCTTTCAATCCACCAAACTGTAGTCCCCATCCTTCCACTGGAATGGTTGTACAAAGTGGAATCCCAAGATGCAATCCAGTGCGTGCCAGTGCTCCATGTCTGTGAAGTATGTATAACTGTGCCACAAACCCATCTCTCTTTAAATGTGATGATAGAGGTTATTGGCTACAATAATGACAACATCATTTTACTTATAACATTAATACAAAGTACTTAAGACGTTTCTATTTATGAGCATAATTGTCCTCTATACAGTATTTCTTTTTAGTTTTCTAGAGTTTGTGTTTTTATCTAATTATAATGGCTCCCTCTAAGAACCTTATGTATCAAAAGGTAGAGTGTACTAGAATCCACCCTGCCTTCAACAAGAGAGGCTGACTAGACGGACAATGTGCACGTCTCTGCTGGTCCTCTTGAGTATTTGTAAGCATACAAGGAAGAAGAGCAGATCTCCAAATCGGAGGGTGTTGCTCAGTTGTGAAATTTGGAGCGACTCAAGAAAAAATTTATGAAGTTGTCCGACAGGAAACAACAGCTTATGACTTTTATCATAAATAAGCATATGACCATTTCTTTCAGAGCTTAGAAAGTCTAGGCTTTATGGACAAAATGAATGTTTTCAGCCCTGAAGGAGTCAAATTCCTTTCTCATTTTCCCTCATGTGGTGGTGCATCATGAAGAGCCAGATAATAGCTAGCATTATCAATACAATTACTACAAGTGAAGCATTATATGAATTTCTGTCTTTTCTAACTTCAAGAATACAGAATGAAAGACAGCCACAATCAAGAATTTCAAGCTTGTTAACAGAAGGCTGTATGTTTGTCTCATAACCTCACCTAGGGCTTGTGATGGGCCCGGGTGTCCTTAGGACACCTGTCTCAGTTCTTTATTAAGGTGGAAGTGATGTGGCGCAAATGACTTGTGTGAAGCAACAACTAGGAAAGTAAATTGCTGGAGTCAGATCTAAGGTTCTGTGAACAGTGGATATGCTTCCTGAAATGGCAAGGTAGTTTCAAAATGAGACTGAGGTCTGTGTTTCTGAATGAAAATTTCAGTGTTCCACTCAAAAATGGGCAACTTACTTTGAAGCATCATGACTAATTTAGAAAAACTAATGCTTCATAATGTGGGACACTAACTTCAGGACTTTATTAACCACATGCTTGTAGCATGTACATATTCAGTGCCTCACACGGCATAATACTAACGCTGCAGAGCTGTACAAGTGAATACAGCTGTAAGCCAATTCCCACTTGTAATTGAGGCAGAGGGATCAGGTGTCCAAGGCCAGCCACAGCTACATAGGGAGGTCAAGCCTAGCCTGGGCTACATAAAACCCTGTCTTAAAAAAAATGAAAGAAAAATGTGAGTACAACTTAACTGCTTGGCCTCTGTCTCTTAGAAACTTCGTTGCTAGTCTAAGAGCAATATAAGCAACTTTTTATACATATATGCATATGTATATACATATATGTGAAATTTTTACGATTGGTGAATTCATGAGAATATTTACAAACCTGCATTTGATTATTAGCTATAAGCAGATGTATAATGTCTTCCATGAATTGTCTCCAAATAATTCCAGCAATAATTTTATGAGATTTTATTATCACTATTTCATTCTAAGTCATAGTGAAACTCAGAAAGATTAAATAATTTTTCAAAAATCCACATTGGTAAGTGGTGCTGAGGTAAGAATCAAATAGCAATGAGACAGTTCAGGGAAAGCAAAACAGACCTTAGTGCCAAGGTTGATGTTAGATGTGTGCCATCTGTGTTAAACCTGTCTCCTAAAAAGGCAAGCTGGGGAAGCCAGGAATGGTGGCTGTGGAAGTGATGGTCTCTGCTGGTCTTGGGAAACGGAGACAGGAAGATCAGGAGTTTGAGGCCAGCTTGGACTACAAGTGTAGTCGCCGGCTATGGCCGCTCTCCTGCTTTCTTAATTCCTCTGATCAGTCGTCCGGTCTGGACCCCAGGGCTGGTGAGGAGTCTGTGCCAGCGTCACTGCATTCAGATGCAGGAGACCAGGTTCAATAATACAGGTCTGCTTTATTGCAGGAAGGCACAAGCTTATATAGGGGTAGTGGTCCAATCACAGCACAGCAAGTAAGATTCCTTGTTAGCTTAACAGGTTTAAGCGTCCTATCACAGAATAGCGGGTAGGATGCCTCATTAGCATACTGGGTTTCAGATTACAGAGCCTGGATTCCTGGAAACCACGAGACCCTAAGTGTTGCAATTTTGGATTCCAAGGGTGGTGATCAGGGAGTGGAGTGGTGAGCTCTAGGCATCAGTCTCATCATCTGCCAAAGGGAGAAAATGTCACAAGGCATTCCTTGTGGCTCCAGTGGTCAGGCTGTTGCCTCGGGCCTGCTGTATGGCTGTCAATAAGACTTTCACCCTAGGCTCAATCCTGTCTCCCACATACAAGAGACTGTCTTCTTTAAAACAAAAATAAAACCAAAGACACCACAATAACAACAAAAGCAAGCTGGGGGAATGAGCCATGGCTTGGTCCATCAGGGCTATCCCAGTGACCCACGTGAGAATATTCCTCCTTTCTAGACACACACATCACTGCTGGTTTATTTGGGGCATGTGGCTCTTAGTAAATGCTGTCACACTAATGACACATGAAGGGCTCCTGCCTCTCCATCCCTTCTGCTTTCAGTGAGGACAGGCTGTCAGGACAAGGGCTTCCCAACTTGGGTGCTGGTGATGAGTTCATCAAATCTCATACACAGTGCAATTTGTTTGGATGTTGTTCCAAATGATACTGAGAGCAAGTCTTTGGCCTTACGTAAGGAAAAAATAAACAAGAATGTGCTCAATAAAGAGACTGTTTTCGTCAGAGCTTTTAGGAATCCCTTTATTGACTCATTCTCTTGTTATGAAATCTTTAAGCACCTATATATTCCACACAGCTAGGCAGCTGGCTAGCAGACTGTGTATTGTGATCACAGACAGCCACCTATCTCCAAGCACTGGCCATGTAGCAGGACAGAAGTTTGCCTCAAAGATCACAGCAGGTGTGTCAAATACCACAGGCTGTGTCTGGAGCAACGGGGTATCATCCAGAGCCAGGAGGGAAAAGAGGTACCTTTCTGATGAATTAACTCTACGGCTAGGTCACCAAGTCCTACACAAACTTTGATGAGAAGAGTGGGATTATGGTTTTAGGAAGTAGAAAGGCACAGATGCAAAGGCTGCAGCGTGTGGAGGGAGCTGTGAGCAGGCAAACACTCGGAACGGTACATTTAGGGAAAGAAATACCGTTGGCATATCCAAATTTTCTTTGATTGCCAAAGGCATACGATATAAAACTATCTTACTTTTGTTTCAGTTTCTGAGGAAGACAAAGGATTTGGACCCATTTTTGAAGAGCAGCCGATCAATACCATCTACCCAGAAGAATCTCTGGAAGGGAAAGTTTCTCTGAACTGCAGGGCGCGAGCCAGCCCATTTCCAGTTTACAAGTAATGTGCCCACTGCTCTTTTTAAAAGGGAGACTAGGGATGTAGAGTGAAAATCCACACCTGTGGCCTGTAGTCTGCAAGATAAGTCTGTAAGCTCCAGTGACACCAACCTAAATACCGGCATATACCTAAAAAGCACTATATGATATTCATATAAATAGTAGTTTTTCTTTATATTTGTAAGGAATTCAGTTATACACAGATAATGCAAGTAGATCTGATATTATCTAATGCAGCTGATGCTTTGGAACAAGTAAAAATTTATAGTAAAATCACATATATCTTGCATATATACATTTGAGATAAAATTATTTTGGCATGCATTGTCCTGAATAGTTCATAATGTCTGTATTAACTACATTTAAAAGTTTGCCTAGCATTTCCAGAAGGTACCTTTTCTCAGTGATCTCAAATCTATATCCCAGACAATGCAAAAAGTTTTTAAGGGGCTGGAGAGATGGCTCAGTGGTTAAGAGCACTGACTGCTCTTGCAGAGGACCTGGGTTCAAGTCCCAGCACCCACATGGTGGCTACGAACTGTCCTTAACTCCAGTTCCATGGAATCTGATGCCCTCTTCTGACCTCCACGACATTGCACAACATGGGTGCACTCACATACATCCAGGCAATACATTCATACACATAAAATAAAAATAATAAAATTTTAAAAAGTTTTTAAATATCTCCACCTATTAACAATGCAAACATATCTCTACTTTTCTGGGTTACATATCTGTGTTATCAGAATAAGTTTATTGAAAGTAAAAATAGGTTTTCCTGCTACAAATGGGGTGGTTTATAAAATTGTACTAACAGTTGAATCTGATGTAAAGAATAAGATAATAGCTAACTAAATGCCAATTAATTTTAATTTCACTTGCAAAATGATCCCATGAAGGGAAAACAAGTGATTGGAAATCGGGACTTCAGTGGATTACTGTCACCTGATTTAACTGAAGGTTGTCTGTAAACAAGGCTGATTTCAATAGTAGGCTTTCCATTAGTGTATTTAAAAAAATTTTCCATTGTTATAAAAATTATTCCAGGGAAAATATTCCCTTCCTACCTCTTAATTCTAATTGTGTGCCTTTTCTCTAGCCTCTGGCTAGAACCACAAAATTATTCTTAAGGTAAAATTCGAAATTAGGTGCATTCCATTAGGTAACCGCCTTTTGAAATTATTTTTATTCCTTCAATTTCATGCATGGGAGCATAGTGCAAGTTATGAATAACATATTTGGTCTAAAATTGTTTTGTGGCTATACCCACTACAATGGGACCCTCTGTCCACAGTCACCGACCTAGACTAGCACCAGGGACTGGCTGTGGAAGGGCTTCGACCGCAGACGATTTCACAGGAGAATGTTGAACACTAAGGGGATTGTCTTGATTGTGTCAGTTAAGCAGACACTGTACCTGTAACAGGCGCGACAGTTTCTAGAGAAGCCTTGAACCTTCAGTATCCAGAGAGGCCGAATCTCAAAGCTGCTTCAGTGATGCATATCATTAGCACTATCCTTACCGTCAGCCTCCGAGACAACACCAGCTCTTCTCAAATGGTATTTCTAGAGACCCTGCATGCACAGGGCTATGCTTTCTACTGCCCCCTCCTGAAGGAAGCCTTCCATGGCAAATACGTCACCAACTGCCTCCCACAGGCTGCACTCAAACTGAAACCCCCAGCTTGAGCTGGCCCAACTATCCCTTATGTGAATGTAGAGAGCTGCAGAAAGATGTCCATTCTTGATAGGAAGACATCCTGAGTCTAATAGCAAAATAAATAAATGAACAGCTGAAGAGAGACAGGAGGAGGAGATGAGGGGAGGGGAAGAAGGGGGAGGGGAGGAAAAGGGAATGAATTAGTTTGTGATACAGCATGCTTGGTGATAGGAAAGTCTTTAAAACTTAATTATAGAGCAAGCCATACTACTGTTGGAAATCATGCGGTTTGTCAGTCAGACAGAAGTTTTACATTTGTAGCATGTTCTATGATGTGTATTTCACGGCAACATGCTGAGAAGTGATAATTCCAGCAAGGAAATTTGCCTGCCACATATCAGCCTTGACACATGGCTGTTCTAAGTTTGCTTTCATTTGCTATGATGAAACACTCTGACCAATGCCAACTTGGGGAGGAAAGGGTTTATTTGTCTTACATCTCCTAGGTCACAGTTCATCAGGGAGCCCCAGGAACTCAAGGCAGGAACCTAGAGGAAGGAACTGGAGCATAGGCCATGGAGGAACGCGGCTTACTGGCTTGCTCCCCTGGCTCAGCCTGCTTTCTTATACAACACATACCCACCTGCCCAGGGGTGGCACCACCACAGTGGGCTGGGCCCTCCCACATCACACAACAATCAAGAAGATGCCACAGGCCAGGCCAATGGAGGAGATTCCCCAATTGAGGCTCCCTCTACCCAGGTGTGTCAGGTTGACACTAAAGCATCCAGCATACCGTTTTCACCCTCAAGGAGCAAGGACTACAATAACAGCTATATTTAAAAACACTCAAACAAATTCCAATAATAATGTATATTTCTGCAAATAGACTAGTAAATTTACCCAAACAATCAGACCCATAGGCAGTTAAAGCAACAAACCAAAATTTGGAGTCAAAAAAAATAGGTGAAGATCTCAACAATTGGAGTTTCCTGACTAGGAGACCTGTGCCTTGGTTACGCTAAACAACTTGCACTGAGCGATTCTGGTGGGACATTATTGCCCTCTGCCTGGGGAAGGTAAAGCAGGCAGAGTGTTCTATGCTTGTTTGAAAAATTAACCCCAAAACTGTAAAGATTATAACTGGATGATGTTCTAGTGTCCTTGATTTATAAGACATTCTAAAGTCCATAGGCATTTTTGGCCTTCTCCTACCCAAATCAGAAATGTGCTTGGCATCCAAAGAGTACCCACAGGCTACCCCCTGAACTGCCTAGCCAGAACTCCTCGACACATCGCTCTAAGGGATGAACCCCGTCAGGGGATGGTGTAAAGTTATGCAGGTTTTCATCTGAAATGAAAACTGTTTTCTACATGCATTCTTTTTACCAGCTCACCAAGGAAGTAAGACTGTTGGTTGTCTATCTATACTACAATCTCCATCAGCTAGTGGGCTCACGAGCCACGAGGTTTCTCACGGACACCTTTGCATGTAGGTGGGGGGAATGCCTGCATTGAAAGCCATCCCTAGATAATGTGAAAAGGCACCACTGACTACTGAAGCGATCTGGCTTTACAAATTTACCTGCTGCTTGGAATTCAGATCCAAGGAAATCCTTTTAAACTGTGTGATCGCCCTCTAGTGGTCAGAATCTGCCCATTACTGAGCAGACCCCTGGACTTCATTAGTTTTGAAAATTGCTTTGCAATTTAGAATCAGGTATTGATAGTTTGTATTTTAATTCTGCTAGGGTAATGCTTTTGAATATTTTTGCAACCTATCTAGATATGTATAAAACTATCTAGAAATAGTTATCAATATATCTGTATATAATAACTAAGAAATCAATTTATGGCATAAAACTCAAAAAAAGTCTTTGTCTTTTAGGATGCTTCGTCAAGGATGAGGCATTACATCAGGGAGTCTAATATTAGATTTTCTTTATCTTAGCTGAATCGTTAATCATGCTTCCAAACACTTAGAACTCGTGGTTATTAAGAAATATCACCAAGTACATAGCACCATCTCACCTCACACAGCTCTGTATGCAGATTATTTCAGAAAGACATTAGCCTGGTAAATGTCCAGGCCTCATGACTTTGGCATGATATTGATATCTTTTTCTCAAGATGGAGAATGAATAATGGGGATGTTGACCTAACAAATGATCGGTACAGTATGGTGGGAGGAAACCTTGTGATCAACAACCCCGACAAACAGAAAGATGCTGGAATATACTACTGCTTGGCCTCAAATAACTATGGGATGGTCAGAAGCACTGAAGCAATCCTCAGTTTTGGATGTAAGTAATCGCGGCTTTTCAAAGGGGTCGGTTTATTTGGGTAAAGGGAAATTGCACATGTTTTAACTATTGACAATAGTCTGCATGAACTGGAGGCTCCATTCTGGGATGCTCAGCATTTTTCTTCCATTAAAACCACTTTCTCCCTGTTGCTGGAGAGATGACTTGACAGCGAAGAGTACCCACCGCTCTGACAGCGGACCCAAGTTCATTTCCCAGCACCCGTGTCAGACTCAATTTAGCTCCAGCTTCAGGGTATCTAGTGCTGTTTTCTGGCCTTCATAGACACCTGCACACATGTGGTATAAGCACACATACATAAATAAAATTTAATAAATACTTCCTGCTAAAATGGACTCTCCGGCCTCATCCCTCCGACAGAAGTACTGAACACTTAGCATGCGGTTTGTTAAGGAAGGCTCGCCCTCTGCTCACATGCAGGTGCAGGGCTGTCAGTGGTAAAACGAGTAATGCCCTTCTGAAAGTTTTCAATTAAAATCCGGGACTTCTGTGAGTGCTATGTGACCTTCAAGACATGTTTCCATAAGAACAAGCCTAAGAATTCAGCAAGAAGGAAAAGACAGAAGACAGGGTAGGGGTAGAGGCAGGACGGCATCATGGAAGTAGGTCATCTTCCAGAGGAGCAGGCACAGTGTTGTGAGCAGCTCACGCAGGGCATTACCATCTTTCAGAGGAGTGGGCATGGCGAGCAGTGTCGTGCAGGGTATTACAGTGCCCTTAAATGATGAAAATTAATGTGAAAAAGAAATGGGGGCTACGTTCTGAAGATCTTGAATGACTGCAAACTATGAAGTGACACCCCACAAGTCCTCAATGAAGGATCCCACAGGCGAGAGTTCGTTATGAGAAAACAGCCGGTATATACAGAGTGCGGTGTGGCTCCCCAAAGGTCTCCCACACCTGAAAATACCCAGTTCTTCAACATTTAACTTCTCTTATTTGAAATAAATTAAGTTTTAGTTAATTACTTAAAAATGAATGAAGAAATTTTCCTTATGGGAGTCAATAATGGAAAAGTATTTAATAAATACTATGCTCAAATAAAAGTTAAAGCTGATTGTCTTAGTTACTTTCTACTACTATGATAAAAACACTGACCAAAACCAACTTGGGGAAGAAATGGTTTGCTTTATCTCACATCTCCCAGGTCACAGCTCATCACTGAGGGAAGTCAGGGCAGGAACTCAAGGCAGGAACCTGGAGGCAAGAGCTGGAAACCACCATGGAAGAGCGCTGCTACTGGCTTACTCTCCTTCCTGGGCTGTGCTCAGCCCCCTTCTTATACAACACAGAGCCACCCAAGGGTGGCACCACGCACATTGGACTGAGCCCTCCCACGTCCCCCAACAATCAAGGAAACGTCCTACAGATATGTCCTCAGTGGAGGGAATTCCTCAGTGGAGCGGCCCTCTTCCCAGATGGCCAAGCTGACAACTGGGGCTGTCCAGCACAGTCCTTATAAAAGAAGCTCTGTGTTGAGAGATGAGACGGATGAGGTGATTCATCCCCACTTTGCAATATTATGCCACATTTTATAGCTTTGCTGGATACTGATTAGGATGAAAATGGTGTTTTGAGAAATGCTAGCAATCAACTGAAGGTGCAAGACTGGTCCAGAAAAACAGAGATTAAGGAGGATGCTGCAAGGGAGTTGCAAATAATACACATCGATCTTGAAAGAAGAATGAACAGGACATTGTACTTCATCGAAGGAAAGAAAACCCAAGTATCTTTTCATGGAAAGGCGAGTCAAAGGACAGGACAGTTCTGCAGTCATTACAAAGAGGAGCGAGGAAAGCAAGCCCGAGATTAGAGAGAGCATTTTAAACGGCTGCTTCACTAGCAGAGTCACAGAAGCTGCCTCAGTGTGATCATTGTCAGATGAGCAGCCGAGGCTGGGGAGGGCATCCAGGTGTCGGCAGCACATCAGGACTGAGGCGTGGGTGTACAGGGTCCTCCGTGAAAAGCTGACAACGGGAATGCGTGACTTTTCAGAGGCAGACAGCAGATTGTGGGAGTAAAAGGTAACTGTTATAATTTGCTGTGGATCACAGAAAAAGAAGAGGGAGAGAAGCAGAAATGAACCAGAATGAGTATCAGCAGCATAAAAGTAGAACCCAAGTAGCCCAGCGAACTATGCGTTTTCGACACACAGAAGAGAGGCTTTTAGAAATGAGATAAAGCAAAATTTAAAAGGAGCAAATGACTCCTCACTTTCCTGTTATTCAACTGGGGTCCTGCTTTCTGCTCTACACCTGTGTTTCAGTCCTCCAGTAGAAAGGGGTGTATACCCATCCCCCTTTCTTACGGTCTTTGGAAGATCTCTGATTTTTTCTGATCCCATTATAGAACTAAGAGCCTCCCTAACCTGAAAGGAAGATTTTTAGCTTATTTGGAACCTTCAGGCTGCCGCCAACACTTGCAAGCTTTGAGTCCATGGCAGAAGTCCTGGATGGAGTGTACAGTACAGGTCCCAGCACAGAAAAACAAGTTGATGTCCACAGGTGTCCCAGAAGCAGCTGAGCGGGCCTTGCAACCCTCTCTCAAGCTGTGGTCCCCAAACCATGAGTCAAAGTTCTACCTCTCTCATGCCCAGGCACCAAGAGGTTTTTCCCATTATTTTTCTATTGCTCTTCTACAGCCCCAGTGTGCCTTCACCTGTGCCCTACTGAAAATGTAAAACACCTAATTGATCTTCTAGAGATAAAAATCACAGTCGGCCCGGTGTGCTCCTGCACACCAGCACTCGGGAGGCAGAGGCAGGCGGATCTCTGTGAATTCAAGGGCAGCCTGGTCTACATAGTGAGTTCCAGGACAGCTTGGGCTACAGGGAAACCCTGTCCCAAAAAGACCAAACAAAAATAATCACAGTCCCGGGAAGTTCCAAAAAAGTAGTGTAATAACTAAACTGATACAACTCTCAAACTAAACATAAACATTGAATTTTAGAATGTAAATTCACAATTCTGTATGTCTACTATAATTCTGAATATTATTTACTAGCAAATTGTACTGCCAAACTTCAAAAATAATGTGCAATTTGTCACTGTTGCTATCGTGTGCATTGGCCACTCGTTCCCTTTCCAAATTCTCCAACCCATAGGAAGTGTTTTAATGGAATCATGCTGTTTTTTAAGGAAGAAATGCTAATAAAAATTATTTAAAAAGTTACTAAAAAGTAGCAATAACAGTTATCTCTTTCTGTTAACTAAAAAGTAACAACAGCAGTTATCTTTCTGCAACCAGGGCATGAATGTTTTCCTTTCTCCTCTTCTAATTAGATCTCGACCCTTTCCCACCTGAGGAGCGACCTGAGGTGAGAGTCAAGGAAGGAAAGGGCATGGTGCTTCTCTGTGACCCGCCCTATCACTTCCCAGGTAAAATGAGCTTCTCTGACTATAAGCATCTAGGAAATGAAATGGGCAAGTTTGAATTTTCTAGAATGAAGGAACACTGTCATGACCTAATTAGTCTAGTAATCATGGATCATCATTAATTGAGACTTTGCATTTGTACTTGTGGTCATTTCCTGGGGAGAAAAGCAAACATCAACTTGCCACAAGGATGCCATTGACTGACCAAAGAAATGACTCTACCTAAGATTAGCTCAGTGAACCAGTGAGTTTAGCTATGGTTAATTATAGGAGCAGAGGTGAGAAGTTATAGCATTAATGTACCCAGCCTTGCATAGAGCTCATTCAGGTAAGCACAGCAGTTGAGACTTCAGGACAACAGTGACCCTGTCATGTCAAGAGGACAACAGCATTATACGTCACTTAAAAGTGGTTCTAGACACTTCCTTTCTTGGTTCCTTAGTCGTTTGGTCCTAATCCCAAAGATTTCTAGTCATTTCAGTTTATGAACAATATAGATGTTGAACTGTGCCCTCACTAGAGCACCTGTTACTAAAAGAAATTATGATATTCTTTTTCCAAAAATTGTTAGGTTTTTTTGAAATAGCACAACACTAATGAATGATGTATAATCAATCATTTTCTTAATATATGTAATATACTGTGAGCTGTAACTAAACACTAGAAATTGATAAAGGCATGATAAACTATCAATGTCCATCTTATACTGATGGGTAAGAATAATCACTCACTTTAGAAAAGGGACAAAATTAGTATCATCTGCTATAAAATCCAACTGAGAATGTGTATCTGTTTTTATTTGATATTGCTAAAATGAAGGAAGGCCACTATAGTACATGCTTCTTATGCTATTTTCATTTTATTTATGAAATCTCCCCTTAAATGAAGGCAATGTTTTACAGTCTTTAAATAATAAATATGATTTTGTTACACATAGAGAATGAAACAGAACATATTGTTATAAGTAATTTTGTATGGAATGAATGCATAGACTTTATGTGTATGTGTGTACATATACATATATGTATTTTGAGCAAAATTATACATATAGTACATGTAAAGTTTCGCATATGTAAAATTTAATATGCATTTATGAAACTTTTACTGTATGTAGTTCTTGTTTATAAAACATTGATAACTTTCCCTGTAATACTAGAAAGATTATTAGTCAGTAAACATAGGAGGATACAAAAGTGCTGTACATGCTTCCGAATGAGAGAACAGGCTTTTCCCTGAGGAACCCTTGAAGCCATGAGTAAAAGCCTTCTCATGGTCACAGAATTCCCCACAAACAGGATTAAACATGATGTGTTTATTAAATTTCCAATTTGAGAAGAATCTGGAGGCTCTACAGGGGTGAGGAGCTCACAAGAGACTTCTGAGCTAGGATTATCAATTTATGATTTATCATTATATAAGCTGCTTTTGAAGTTATGGGGATTTGCGTGACTGCCTAGAACTTTATATAGATGGGGGGGAGTGCTTCCAAGGAATAGCCTTAGGTGTATGGAAGATATGCCTTGATTTTTTTCTACGACATTTTAATTACTATGTTGAATGAAGATTTTCATGGACCAAAACAAGGTTGATAGAAGGTTAAAATGATTCAGCTAAGAAAATCAGTTACCTCTTGAACCTAATAAAGATAACGATGCTTACATGTCTTTTTGGTTGTGAGCCTGAGCCTTTAATAGCTGCACCAGCTCTCCAGCCATTCTTAACTCCAGTTCCAGGGGAATCCAAAGCCCTCTTCTGACCTCCATGGCATTGCATGACACGGGTGCACTACATACATGCAGGCAACACACTCATACACATAAAATAAAAATAAAATATTTTTAAAAAGATGCTTACATGGATAAACTGAAAATTAAGGCTAAAGTGGCATTAAATGAGACTAGGAAATATCATTAACAGAATAAAATCTGCAAAATTCATTTCTGTCAGCTTATAAGTAGCAGCTCCATGGTGTTTTTGAACATTTTATGTCTCCTACCAATATGTATCAATTCTGTGCCATAAATCTTCCTTCCTATTTGATGCCGTTAATGTTTTGTGCTTTGTAGGTTAGAACTTCATTCGATTAGGGTGAAAAGGAATCTGCTGTAGGGCTCTAAAGCTCTGCTAATGTTATTTATGCAACTATTTTCTAATTTCAAACTGTATTCCTCTAGTGGTGATTGGAGAATGGGTCTTCATTATGTCATATGAATAATTTCCTCATTTAAAATGTATGGATAATAGATTATCTTTGATACTATCTTCTTCATAGACCTTCTTATCAGGTTCATATTTAATAGTGCTTTGAAGATGGTGATATGGATATGCAATTTCAGCAGATTATTGTTAAAATAAATAAAATATATCTAACTATAACCAACCTATTGGGACCCATTTTTATTATATAGCACATCTTACTGCACTAAAACGTTTTGATTCACAGGTTTTTTTTTTTAATTTTTAAAACCCCACCCCCAAGGTTCAGGAAAGGTAGTGTAGAAGAAGGGAGGAAAGGTTATAAGAGTTGGATGGGGGCACAGCTGTGAAGTGCTGTCCTCCGGACATGACATGGCTATTGCACATAACCCACAGCAGCTGTGGTCACCTGTGCAAGATCAAACCAGTTAAAATTCCAGCACGGAGCACAGAAGTGCACTCAAGGCCTCAGCCAAACTGAGGAGCTATTGGCAGTTGATGGCTGCTGGGGAAGGGAGAGGCACTTTTCTTCAGAAGTGTGGCCACTGGTAGGCTCCCCATGACACTGGCCAACTCCATGACCATGCACGTATGGGCAGTCTGTATTGGACTTGGTGGTTAAATAAAGAAGTAAGTTATAAAAGAAAGCAAGAAGTTGGGAGGCAGATGTGATGGTGAGGTGCTGGGGGGAGAAGGAAGGGGGAAGGGATGGGAGGATACTATCAAGATACATTTTATATACCTGTGAAGTTTTCAAAGAATAAATTAAAATTAAAAAAGAAAAGACAGGTAGGCCTCTGGACTTGGCCCAGGGCTGTAGCTTCTCAGCCTCTGTTCTATTCAATAAGATCAGCTACATGCTTTGGGGTGACTTGTTTTGTTTTTGATTCATCTCATTGTTATAAAAATTGTCTAAAGACAGTCAGCTGTTTTAGATGACATAAAAACAAAGGCTTGCGGGGCATGGTGGCACATGCCTGTAGTCCCAGCACTTGGGAGGCAGAGGCAGGCGGATCTCTGTGAGTTCAAGACCAGCCTGGTCTACTTAGTGAGTTTCAGGATAGCTGGGGCTACAAGAAGACCCTGTCTTACAAAGACAAAAAAAAAAGTCTTTACCATTAAGTAAATAGACAAATTTGTGATGTTTTTGGCTAACAAAAAAGTTATTTACTTTATTTTATGTATGTGAGTGTTTGCCTGCGTGTATGTAAGTACATCCATGTGTGCTATGCCCATGGAGGCCAGGAGAGGACGTCAGATCCCCTGGAACTGGAATTATGGATGGTTGTTAGTCACCATGTGGATGCTAGGAACTGAACCTGGGTCATGTGCATGAGCAGCCAGTGCCCTTAACCACAGAGCCATCTTTCCAGCCCCTGGTCCCTGGTTCACAGTCTCTCTCTCTCTCTCTCTCTCTCTCTCTCTCTCTCTCTCTCTCTCTCTCTCTCTCTCTCTCTCTCTCTCCCTCCCTCCCTTCTTCATATCTCTCTCTCTCTCTCTCTCTCTCTCTCTCCCTCCCTCCCTCCCTCCATCTTTCATAGTTAATATTCTCTGGATTTGGGTACTTTACAGTGTTCCTAAAGGGAAAGTCTCTGATCTGAGCTAGGCTACTTATTTATGAAGAGTTGTCACAAGGCTTCATTTTACAGCAAATAGGAATGAGGAAGGTAAGGGGTGGAAAAATCAAATAAAATTGATTGCATGTAGGAGTTATACTTCATGGACAGATAAACTTGGTTAAATTTTATTTTATTATATATCAACAAATAACCCATAAGTACTCATGACTTTTAAAAGTCTTGCACTCCTGAACATTTTTGTCAATATAGCCATAAAATTAACTTATTACATCTCACAAACTATAAGCTGTGTTTGTATATCGAGAGAGAATGGAGAAATAGAATCTCCACCATCTGAAGGGTGGGTGCTATTAAACTATAAATCACCTAGTAATTGAAACATGCATAAATTTAAAATTGAAAGAGGGTTTACTCCTAACAGAAATAACTCCTGGCATGCTGAACATGATCCTGGGCGAATCTCAGTAGATGAAAGGTTAGAACAGAAATAGAGACAGTACGAAAGTTAGTGGGGTGCGCAGTGTGGACAGCAAGGTTAGTGTCTCTCCAAACTAGCACGCTACATCGAAGCGCCCAGCAGCAGCTGTGCAGGTTTGATCTGTAAGATAAATTCCATCATGGTAATGTTTGGAAAGACATGAAAATATCAAAAGTTTGCAGATTATTGCTCTTGGGCACACGGAAGTGCTTCGGTGTATGTCCAGGGGAAAGCTACACTGCTCTGCAAGGCTGGCTAAGTGACAGAGTTCAGACTAACATAATGAAATGGCAAATGTGCTGCTCTAGGCTAGCATAGATGTTCCCTGTCTGTGATCCAGACTCTCCTGGGGCAAGGCAAAGAATCAATAAAACAACATTCCTTAAACATGTGCTGGCACATACTCTTCCTGAAAAATTAATTCAATTTATTATTTAATCCTGTCTTCAGTACTAGGAGAAAAACAGACTATGATATTTCCAAAGATGATTCATTTTACCAACTGCATGAAGCCAACCAAGTCACTATCAACACATGAAGTAAAGATAATGTGTCATGTGCTTGGGAGAAATGGGTTAAGGGGTAGTGCCTAGTCAGAACTGTCCCATCCTGAAGCCAGAGAGGCAGGGTGCTGTAGTCCTTATTCTAGGTGAATGCGTCATTGTAGGCTAAACTTTGCTAGATAAATTTAAATTAACAGCCCACAGTTCTCACAAGGGCAAAGACTGCATCTGTCTTGTTTAATGGCACATTGGAGTAACTCAGTTTGTGCAAAATATAGTAAATCAGAGAATCTGCATTTAATGAGTTAGACTAATTGCTTATAGTTGAAGACAAGTTTATACAAACATCATAATGGCTTCATTGACTGACTACCTTCCCTTAAAAGTTCAAAAGGTCCCTTAAAATATCACAACTTCTTCCTTACACATCTCTTCTGACTAAATAAACTTCCTTACACATCTTTTCTGACTAAATAGACTAATAAAAGCAATACTTGAGATGAAAATTTGAGTTTCTATATTTACACAACCACATAATTCTAAATACACTTAATTTGTGATATGTTTAATTTGTTGTATGATTTTAAAAATTCCTTTCATATAAGAAAATACACATATTTTATTGACATTCATTTTCTTTTTTGGTGAAACTAATCATTATCACAAGTCTTTAAAATGTTGATTTTCATTTCAACGACATTTGAGAGTAGAAAATATCATTTTGAAATAAGACAAAATAGAGGTCTTCTGGAAAATCTACTGCAAACATACGTTTGTTCTGGTGTGACCTGACACCAGACAGGGTATCATCTCAGGAATTTAAAAAGCTCCCTGAATTTCTTACCCTAATTGTTCTATGATCCGATGTCAGTAGAACATACCACTTAATTCTGTCAAAATCAGCCTAAAGCAACAAGTTAAAATAATTCCAGCAGTACATATAAATGTTTAGACATGACAGTTGAGTTAGAGTCTCAGTATGGTAGACCCCAGTTTTTCTTTCCTTTTTTAAAAAAACTTTGAGACTGACCTTCCTATGATCGTGATGGAGGTTACTGCAGAGTTCCACACTGGTCACACAAAGAGAATATACATCTGAGAGATGCCCACCCTAGGTGACATATCTACAGTGGAAATTCTACATGTAAAGCTCATGGAACATAGTATAACAGCGGGTGGAGGGAACACTAGTGCATCCCTCAACTCTCACTAGCGAAGCTTCCTTAGGCAGCACAGTGTGATGCACACAGAAGGCCACAGCTGACTAAGTTTCAGAGAATAACAGACTACACAGCATGTGTCCTTGGATAGGACTCCTGTATTAAACCTCACCTACCCACGGCTCAGGGATCATTGTGGAAGAGGGGCAGAAAGATTGTAAGAGCCAGATTTGGTCCATGAACAAAGGGAAACAGAGGCTTCCAGGCCACTGGAAGCTTGCTCATGTGAACTTGCAGCACACTGAGCACAAGACCCATGCAGACCCAATCAGACAAGGGCTCAGAGTGGAGTGAGGGAAATGGGTGGCATGCCAGCTCTAGCCTGGGAACTGCTGGGTGAGGGAGAGTAGACCTTCCTTAACATCTCTAGATAGGCTGACTAGACTCCAGGGGATGAATTTGCACCAAAGGACATCTGGGTACAAATGCTTGATTGAATAGGACTTAACATGTATGACAGAATTCATGAAGTTTGGTGGGGGAAGGCGTGCATGGGGGAGGGATCTAAATTTGATTAAGAATTGTATGAAATGCACAAAAGCTCAACAAAAATATAAAAATATAAATAAAAATAAATAAATATTTTTTAAGTTAAAAATCCCCCAAATCTTTGGTTTTTCCAATCATTGGATGTGCTTCCATAAAAAAAAAATGTGCAATAGATAAAGGGAAATGGGGACAATGGGGATACTTTAGGGAAGGAGGAGGGAGGTTAGAGAAAGAAAGAGGGAAGAGATACATAAAGCTTAGTTTGTGTGAAAAACACACATATTAGCTCAAAAATCTACTGAAAAAGACACACGCAATATCTGAACAGGAGTGCAAATGTATAGCTGGAGGCTATAGATGAAAAATACAGTATTACACAGGAGAAACTTCACTTCAAGCTGTTGGTCAGGGTAGTCCAAGAAACTCCCAAAATGACACAGGCTATTGCCACAGCCCTTTACCTCCCAGGACTTGAAGGTAAGACCCTTTTGTTAAATACAAGACATACTTTAACACAGGGCTTGGAGCAATGGAGCTGGAACTAAACTGAAAGCCTCCTCCTTGAAGACTAGCTTTCATAGTTCTAGATGACATTATGCAAGCTGCTAAGGGAGAAAACCAATGAATGGACCAATCCCAGCTTTAAGGCTTAACAGTCACAACAATGACCAGCAAAACAAACTATAGTGGCTCAGTAGTGGCATTTTTATCTTGGGGGTAATTAACAGCTCTCAAATTGCACTTAAACCCTCTTAATGGGAGGGAAGTCATGGGGACACTCTAAACATAGTCAAATACACATGGCTGGGAAGGGCATAGATCCTAGAGAAAGCCCTACCTCTGTCATATCTCTAGACAAAAGTAATTTCTTACTGTATGCTAAATATGGATTCTTATATTTAGAGAAAATTATACCATTGACCATTCACCAGAGAAACTTTTTTTCAACAGATGGAGACTATTATAGAGTTCCACAACTGTTCACATACAGAGAATATGTGTCTGAGAGATGCCCAGCCTTAAATGGCACATCCACAATGGAATATCTATACTTAAAGCTCATGAAACATAGGAGAACAGGGGTAGAGAGAATACTAATGCATCTCTCAACTTTCACCAGCAAAGCTTCATCATGAAATAGAATGTAAGTGGTCAAAGAAACTGCAGAGTGTGTGTCACTGGATAGGATTCCTCTATTAAATCTCCCCCACCCATAGCTCATTGTGGAAGAGGAGATAGAATGATTGTAAAAGCCAGGGGGGTGCATGATCATAAAGAGCTCTGGGAACTTGCTCATATGAACTTACAACAATGATGACAGCATGCACAAGACCCTTGCAACCTGAGTCAGACCAAAACACAGCATAGAACTGGGGAATGTGCAGCAGGCCCCAACCTTAGTCAAAGAACTATGGGCACTGATTACTACCGAGGGAGGGAGAGTTGACCTTCTTTAAGGGAGTGACTCTAGATAGGCTGACTAGACTCCAGGGGATGAATTTGCACCAAAGGACATCTGGGTACAAATGCTTGATTGAATAGGACTTAACATGTATGACAGAATTCATGAAGTTTGGTGGGGGAAGGCGTGCATGGGGGAGGGATCTAAATTTGATTAAGAATTGTATGAAATGCACAAAAGCTCAACAAAAATATAAAAATATAAATAAAAATAAATAAATATTTTTTAAGTTAAAAATCCCCCAAATCTTTGGTTTTTCCAATCATTGGATGTGCTTCCATAAAAAAAAATGTGCAACAAAACTATTTTGGTCACCTTGTCTGAATTTCCTGATGCTGCATTATGCTGGAGAAAATTGCATAGCTAATCTTGATACGATGCCGGAATGCTCCACCCATCCCTTCAGAGCATTCTATGGTCCGTGTGCCTCTTCTTTCCTAGTCAGGGACCATTTCAGTCATGCACCCCTCTTCAGTTCCCTGTGCAAAATGGTGGTTTGTTGTGATGCTTTTATCCTTGAAACAAGCTGGATGGTGTAAGCTCCTGATTTTCTGCCATTTAACATCTATAATTCTGTTTGACCTGATCTAGAGAGGTTTCCAATTATACTCTTTCTAGTAGCAGTTGTATCACAAAGCCAAGGGAGTCTAGAGTAAATCATTTGTGAAACTGAGAAATATGCATTGTTCATAGTTTTATCTTGATGGTTTGTTGAATGACTATTGAAAAGCTAGTCCTCAAAGCAGAGGTAGAAAATTTTAGGTCAACCAGAAAACTAGCAGAAAATTCAGTTTTTTGACTAAGTATTTGTATATTTAGGAATATTTCTATGGTTAGAGTGATTATATGAGGGCTGGAGAGGTGGCTTAGCAGTTTAGAGCAGTTGCTGCTCTTGCAGAGAACCTGAATTTGGGTCCCAGAGCCCACATCAAGTGGCTCACAGCTGCCTGTAACACCAGCATCTCTTCTGGCCTCTGAGGCTTCCACATCATCATGCGCATGCAAATACACACATACACAGACACACACACACACACAAATAAAAGTGAAATCCACATGCACATGCAAATATGCACATGCACATAAATAAAAATAAAATTAAATTTTAATGAAAGAGTAGTCATGTGCTACATTTCTAAGAAACCAGCAGCCTTTCATTCTGATTCCATTTTTCTTTTTTCATATATGGTTATGTAAATTTATTTTTATATCTATAATTTAAAATAGGAGAACACACAAGAAGATAAAGCCACTAAATTAAGTCACCCACCATGGTTTATTTATGAACTGGAGTAGGGCAGATAGACATGCACTTTGTAATGGTCAGACTTGGATTCAGATTCCCAGCTGTTTAATAGGCACAAAAGTTCTAAACAAGCTCTTTAACCTGAGTTTCAGTTAACCCATCAGTTAAACAGAAATAGAATGCTAAGAATTTATAATGTAATAGTGGCAGCTGATGATGATAGATGATAGATAAATGATAGATAGATAGATGATAGATGATAGATAGGTGATAGATGATAGAAAGATGATAGATAGATGATAGATGATAGACAGATAGATGACAGATGATAGATAGATAGATAGATAGATGAGAGATTGATAGATGATAGATACATAGATACATAAATACATAGATGGATGATAGATTATAGCTAGGTTATAGATAGTTGATAGATGATAGATAAATGATAGATAGATGATGGATGATAGATAGATAGATGATAGATAGATGATAGATGATAGATAGATAGATGATAGATTATAGATAGATGATAGATAGATAGATAGATGAAGATTTAATTGCTTCTGATAATTATTTTCATGAAAAATGTGGTGAATAATGGGAAATTTGCCACATCTCATCTTACAGTTTGCCTTCTGTAACCTCTATTAGACAGTGTAGTAGCTTTTTATTAAAATCAGAATCCTCACTTGCAGGGAAGCAACATTTACTAAGTGATGTTTCCTTCTAGATGATCTTAGCTATCGCTGGCTCCTAAATGAATTTCCTGTATTTATCACAATGGATAAACGAAGATTTGTGTCTCAGACAAATGGCAATCTCTATATTGCAAATGTTGAGTCTTTGGATAAAGGCAATTACTCCTGTTTTGTATCCAGTCCTTCGATTACAAAGAGTGTATTCAGCAAATTTATCCCACTTATTCCAATACCTGAACGTAAGTATTTTATTTGTTCTACTGTTTTTGCAATAATATAATGTTTGGTTTTTGTTTTGTTTTGTTTTGAATGGGTCTCCTGTAGCCCCAGCTGGCCTGGAACTCACTATGTAGACTAGGCTGCCCTCTGCCTCCCCAGTGCTGGAACTAAAGGTGTGTGCCACCATTCCCGGCCAATAATTTAATATTTGTAATAATGAGAGAAATTCCCAATGGGGAGACAGCTGGCTCTCCAGGCAGGGCCGCATAGAACGTATGCATTTGGAAGAGGGAAGAGACTTGGTCCTTAGCTTGAGTGGAGATTTAGTTAATAAAATTACCCTAAGATGATTGCGTTCAAGTACATTATTCTAGCTTAGAACGTGTGTGGTGGACTGGCTCATCAGTCAGTTCAGGGCCCCTGGATAGTGATGGCGGGAATCACCCGCCTCTGCTTCCTGTTCTCATGACAATTGCTCCTTGTCAGTAAATTTATAAGGAAACCAGATGATTTAGATCAAAACAAACAATAGTGATCACATCCTTCAAACAATAGTGATCACATCCTTAGAAAAAATATGATATCTGATGATTTTGATATTTTAAGGAAGTGTTTACATGGTGCAAATAAGTGTAAATAATTGCCTTTTCTATTTCAAGGCATTAGCATAAAGTACTGTGCTAATCACTGAGCGTGCCCTGTGTCCTTGTTCCCGGTAGAGTCATGCACCACCTGAACCACCTTCATTTTTAAAATGTGCGTCTGTGTTATCACACCACAGCATGTGCCTGTCTTACTTTATCTCTGCTCTGGTCCTGCTGCTAAATTAACAGTAGTAACTCCAAGCTTCGGAAGAAAGACTAACTTCGGAGCTGATCGGTTTGATGGCTCTCACTGGTACAGGTGAAAACGTTGTAATGCCACTGGGATTCTCGTTTCACTTGTCTGTCACATTGTGGGTGTTCAGGAAATATGGTGGCTTTCTGGCTCATTTTACTCCTCTCAGTCTCCATCTCACTATTTCTGGAAGTTCCAAGTTGCCATTGTGAAAGATTCTTTTCATCATCTTTTCTCCTCTGCCTCGCAAATGCTCCCACCCCTCCAACGTCCGCAGATCTTCCTACTTCCTGGCTCGGTGGAAGGCTTCCCCTACAGCGGCGCTTCCTTCAGGTGCCCTGATTGACTCAGCAACTTTACCACCTGTTCCCTTTCTTTTCTGATGGTCAGAGTCTCATCCTCACTCTGTGCATTCTTTCCTGTTCAACGTAGACAATCTTGAATAATCATTAAAACATATATTTATTCAAAGGAGAGCTCTGAGTCCCTATTCATTTGGCCTTTGACTTGACTCATCTGCCTCACACCTACTTTCCCTCCTGATTTCCTGAAGGCCCATCTCCCACCTCATTCTCTGACAGATTTTATACAGCATTCATCACCAGGCACCTTTCCTCTGTGCATCTCTCTCCAGTTGTTACTGGCTATTCTCAGTACCAGTCGTGTAAATGAATTTAAATTCACATCCCCCCAATTTTTCTTGTGCTTAGACTTCAATTCTACCTATATTGTGGAGTCACCCCACAAAAGACTCCCAAGGATGTCACTAAATTCAGAGTGTGAGCAACACACCCATTCCCTTCCCACAAAGCCTCCTCCATTCCTTCAATCACTGCTGTGTCCTCTCTTCCTCCTCTGTTCAGAAAGGTGAACGCTGTGCCTTCTAGTTAATTTAGCATGTGACCCACCGTGAAGAACCAAGGGACATGTGAAACACAGATTCCGATTCTGGATTCTAAAGGCCATAGTATTTATTATTTTTATTTTATGTGTATGTGTATATTGCCTTCATGTAGGTAAGTTCACCCATGTCGTGTGATACCCGCAGAGGTCAGGAGAGGCTGTTGGATCCCCTGGGACTGGAGTTACGGACAGTTGTTAGCCACCATGTGGGTACTGGGAACAAACGCAGGTCCTCTGCAAGAGCAGCCAGTGCTCTTAACCGTTGAGCCATCGCTCCAACCCAAGAATCAGTTTAATACAATGTGCATAATAGCAGAATAATAGTAGTAGATTCTCCTCTATGGCCTGGACCTGTCTAGTCACACTTTCTTGGCCCTAATCACAGTGCCAGGTACGGACTCCGTCTTGTGAAGGGGCCTTAACTCCAATGAGAAACTGTCCAGTTACTCCCATAGCATACTGTCACTGTTGTACCAGTGGGCATACTCACCAGGCCAGTCATCATTGCAGCTTACATGGTTCACTGAGTAAGGCTGGTGATTACTTTTTCCTTCAGGTAGCATACATAGCACCTTTCAACATTATGAAAGCTAGCCAGTAGAGATGAAGCTTGGAGGTCAGTACTACCTTGATTTCTTCTTCATTTTGCAATTCATGTATGTAGTGTCTTCAGCAATAGGGTCTTACGATCAGGTTCTGGTGGGCAACCAAGAGCAACGGCAATAGCTAGTGTTGTTTGAGGGTCTATGTGATCTCATTGATCAGCAACTCAAAAAGAGGCAGTGTATTCCTGGCGCTGAGTTTTTCCTTTGCCAGCCTGTGGTGTCTGGTAGAGGCATTGTTCTTCATTTCAGAGTAACTCCATTTCAACTCTTTTTATATCGCGAGTGTATATATTTTAAGAAGCTTCCATCATAGCTGGCTTCCATACGACTTACAAAAGGCCTTTAGTGTTGGTTAACCCTCTCCATAAGCCCTCTTCTCTCCTTCCATCCCCCACCCCATTTTGGCCCTTCCTATCCACTATCCCTTTTCCCCTTTTATCACTGCATTTTATCTCCCTTCCCATGAAGCTTCCCAATTCAAAAGTAGCATCCACACAGGAGAGAGAACATGTAACGTTTGTCTTTCTGGGTCTGGGTTACCTCACTTAGGAGGAGTGTTTCTAGTTCCATCCATACCTGTGAATTTCATAATTTCTTTTTGCTTACGAGCAGAATAATATTCCATGGTGTAAATGAACCATACTTTTATTATCCATTCATCAGTTAATTTCCTGTACCATCCTAGAGCTTTGTCATGATCTGGTTTGATTTGGTTTCTATTTTTCCCTGAGATTCTCATACCTCCTCTATGCATCCAGCTCCTTTATTTGGTGTTCTTTCAGATTGTCTCATTTTGCTTCCTGTACTGTCATTGTGTATTTACTAATCTCTTTATCATCATTTAATTAAGCCTTTCTGAGCCTCTTTCTAATAACACATATTTCAGAATTGATATTCTGAACAATGACACAAAACAAAATATCTGTGTTGCATGCACTGTGCTCTCAGAATAAAAGTTTTTCTTTATATTGTCCTTCTCTTTTCTAACTTGTTTTCTCTTGCCTTGATAATTCTTTGTTTCTTTATCTCTTTCCTTAATTTACATTTTCTTCCTTCCTTCCTTCCTTCCTTCCTTCCTTCCTTCCTTCCTCCCCCCTCTTAGCCATCTCTCCAGCCTCAAGCTTTCTTTCTTTCTTTCTTTCTTTCTTTCTTTCTTTCATTCATTTTTCATCCATTTCTCTCCAGTCCCATTTCTTCCATATTTTTCTACCTTTCCAAGTCCCAGTGGCACTGTCTCAGTAGTTCCTATGTATCTGAAGCCCCTTAATAACTCCATGAAATTTTGCAGTGAATTTACCCAGGTTGGTTACAGTTATCAGAATGTTCAGTACTATTGAAAATGTGTGATGGAGTTCATACTTGTACACGTTGTGTATAAACAAGCAAGTCTACACATTGGGACATGACCAGTTCCTACACAGAGAAAGTCTTCCATATTGAGGTAGTTCTATCCTACAAAAATCATGTTAGAAAAAACATTGTGAATACTAGTTTATGATGTCTTTGTTTTCTTTTTTAACATTAGGAACAACAAAGCCATATCCTGCTGATATTGTAGTGCAGTTCAAGGACATATATGCATTGATGGGCCAAAATGTGACTTTAGAGTGTTTTGCACTTGGAAAGTAAGTATACTTCTATTTTTTCATCAACATACACAGGGACATATTGGGTTTTATGCCCCTTGAAAAATAAAGGATGGAGCTAGAGAGATGGCTTAGCATTTAAGGGCAATGGCTGCTCTTGCAGAAGACCGGGGTTCAAATCCCAGCACACACATGGTGGCTAACAATCAGCCATAACTGCAGTTCCAGGGGATCCACCATCCTCTTCTGCCCTCCACAGGCATTGAACAACATGGGTGCATTTACACACATGTGGGCAAAACACTCATACACATAAAATAAGAAATAAATCAAAAAGAAATAAAGGATATAAATGCTTAGCTATAAATATGGTATTGTGGACCTTGGTATCTTCTGTTTACAGTCCTGTTCCTGATATCCGGTGGCGGAAAGTGCTGGAACCAATGCCTAGCACTGCTGAGATAAGCACTTCAGGGGCTGTCCTTAAGATCTTCAATATCCAACTGGAAGATGAAGGCCTCTATGAGTGTGAGGCTGAGAACATTAGAGGGAAGGACAAACACCAGGCAAAAATTTATGTGCAAGGTAGATATTTCAGTTTCTATGAATGTTAACAATCTCTTATTCATAGGCATTGAATTTTCATGCTTGAACTACTGTGGAATGATCAATAGTTTTGAAAGATGTGGCATATATGATATTATTCAGGTAGGTGAATATTTAGCCCATGTCCCAGTAATTGCAACTCTGAGTTACAGAAGGTCTCAATTTAAGACTTTGATGTATGGTAATTGTTTGCCTTCCTGTTCCTGTGATACACACAGTGACCACATGCAACTTGGGGAGGAAAGGGTGTGGTCAGCCTGCTTTCCTATACCTCCTAGTACCTCTTGTCCAAGGGTGTCACCACCCACACTGGGCTCTCTCATATCAACCAACAGTTAAGACAATACCCTACAGATTGATCTGAGCTGGGAAATGGCTCAGTTGAGAACCCCGCCCCCCGCCTTCCCAAGTGACACTTGTTTCAAGTTGACATAAAAACCAACCAGGGCAGTTATAGTAACAGACTGATAGTTGTTAATTTTCAAAATAAGCAATGCTGCTCACTTTCTCACTTTGTCGTTCTCTTTTCTTTACTATCCTCATTTATAAAAGTGCCTGTGCACTGTGGACGTGAAATTGAGTATGTGGTTTGCAAACATTAGCAGGCAATCACAGTTCCCAGGTCTTGTTAAAGCACAGGTTGCTGGGCCTCCCTTAGAGTTTCTGACTTAGAAGGACAATCTAGGCCTCAGAACTTGTATTTCTAACACGTTCCCAGATACTGGTGCGGCCACGACCCTTTGAGACTCATTTATTTTTTTCTTTGATAAAATTAACCTGGGACAAGTCTTTGATCCTTACACATCAGAGTATACAAAGCTGGAAAGACAGAAATTTTTTTTCAGGTAACTCTTAGAACTTTTAGCTCTGAAATCATTTGTGCAATGTTAATGTGCTATTGAATAACCATCTAGGCTTCAGCAAGATCTTCTAGTTTTTAACACTCAGGCTAATGCCCCGTTTCTCTTCTCCCTGTCTCTCCCAGACATAAGGAAACTTGAAGATTCATCTGTGCTTTAAAATTTTATTTCCATCTACAACTGTCTTCTCTTTTAATCTACTACAATTTGCTTTTATCTGCATGTCTTGAGTGAAGTTTTCCTCTACTTCTCATAAGATGTTTATATTACTTTCTTCATAAAATGAATACAATACAGGTTTTTCTTTCTTGTTTTTTTGAGACTGGGTCTCACTGTGTATCCCTCACTGGAAGTCACTCTGTAGACCAGAGTGCCTTGAGCCAGCCTTAAACTCACAGAGGACTGGCTGCCTCTGCCTCCCAGGTGCTGGGATTAATGGTGTGTACCATCATACCTGCCTCAGGTTTTCATTCTTAATAAAAAGAAAATAAAATGCTGGTCTCCCTTATGGGTTCTCTTTCCAGCCCTCTTATTTCAGAGAAAGTTCCATGTGCTACTGAGAATGTGTACTCTTCAGTGTTCCGATGAAATGTTGTGTAGATGTCTCTTAGGTCCATTTGATTAATGGGGTCATTTAACTCTAGTATTTCTCTACTTAGCTTTTGTCTGGATGACCTCTTGGTGACAGTGATGTATTGACGTCACCCACTATCACTGTTTTTGGAGTCAGTGTGTGACTTTAGATCTAATAGAGTTTCTTGTATTGAAATAGGGTGCCCCTATATTTGATGCATCTGTGTTTAGGATGGTGATAAGCTCTTGGTGTATTTTTCCTTTAATGAGTGTGAAGTGACCTTCTGACTAGTTTTAGTTTGAAGGCTATTTTTTCAGAATAGCTATCCCTGCTCATTTCTTAGTTCCATTTGCTTAGGGTACCTTTTTCCATCCTTTTACCCTGACATGTTAATCATGGATGGTAAGGTATGTTTCTTGGAGACAGCAAATCGATGGATCCTGTTTTATAATCCAATTAGTCTGTATCTTTTTTACTAGAAAGTTCAGACTATTAATATGTGGAGTTATTATTGACCAATGTTTATTAATTCCTGTTGTGTTGGTGTTGTAGTGCTGTTTCCTAACTGTTCTGGTATTATTTGTTTATTCTTTGTGCCCTCTTAAGAATGTTTAATCTTCTCTTTAGGTTGAAGTATCCCATTAAATGCTGGCTTTGTGGACATGAGTTTCTTAAATCTGTTTTTATCATAGAAGGTTTTTCTTTCTCCTTCAATTACAAAATGATAGTTTTGCTGGGTACAGTAGTCTGGACTGGCATCTCTGTTCTTCCATGACTCGAAGTACATCAATCAGTCCAATCTCTCTGGCTTTCACAGGCTCTATTGAAAAGTTAGCTGCTATTCTGATGGGCCTATCTTTATATGTGGCTTCATCTTTCTGTTTCATAGCTTTTAATATATTTTCTTTGTTGTGTACATTCAGTGTTTTGACTATTACATGATGTGGGGAGTTTCTTTCCTGGTCCTGTCTACTGTGTTCTGTATGCCTGTTGTCCCTTAATAGTTATCTCTTTCCTTAGATGTGGAAGTTTTCTTCTATTATTTTATAAAAACTATTATCTGTGCCTTTGACTTGGATTTCTTTTCCTTTTAAACCTATGATTCATGGGTTTGATCTTTATACAGTGTTCATTCCTGGGTTATTTTAAGTTGGACATTTTTATTGCTTATGCAATCCATCTCCCCAAGCTTGTCTTCAAGTTTTGATATTCTGTTCCATTTCCCCCAATACTTTTTTGTGCCTTGCCTCTTTGCTTTTTGTTTGAGTTCCTGAGTTCTTTCATTTCAGTTTGGTTTTCTTTGGAAATGTAATCTCTTTATAGAATTCTAATTCTAATTGAATTGTTTTAGTTACTTCATTCGATTGTTTTGTTTCATGGTCTTCATTCGTTCTTTTATTCGTGTCCTCTTTGAATTCCTTGAGCATATTTACAATTGCTATTTTGAAATTGTTGTCTTGTGCAACAGGTTAGTTGCCATTCTCAGGAAACATTACAGTGGTGGTGTTAATTTCTGTGGGACATGTATTATCTTGGCTATTCATGTGGCTAATATTTTTCGATGAGATCTAGAATGTGGACTTGTGTCAGTGGTGGTGTTGCTTGACATCGATAGGTGATTTAATCTTCGTTGTACCTTTGTTTGCTGTTTCCCCACCTTGTCAGGCTATAGCCCAGCCGAGTGGTATGCGGTGTTCAGTCTTGGGGCCACATTATGTTGGTGTGTAAATGGGGTGTAAGAGCAGTCTCCATTCAGCTAGGGGTAGGTGCAACTCTTGCACCTGAGGTTACAGGACAGACTCCTCAGGGTCCTGGAGCAGCAGGGTGGGCTGGGTGGATGCTAGGTGAGCAGTTTGGCTGACAGGTTATGCTGGGGGAGCACAACAGTCTGGGGCATGCAAGGATCTGAGGGACCCAAGCAGACGTGAGAGCTGAGATGGCGTAGAACAGAGGACTCACTGGGCCTGCCGAGATTGCTCACCAGTTTGGAGCACGCACAGGTCCTAGCAACCTCAGCAGGACAGACAGCTGAGGTGGTAGGGGCGGGCCTCTTCTTATTTCATATAAACTTATTTGCCTATATTTATTTGACCTACTTAGATAACTGAAGTACTTAGCGAGGTTGCTTGTTCATGCTTACTCTCTGGAAATATTTTTTCTTTGGAGGAAATTTCTAGCATTTTCTCATTTCCTTACAGCCATCAAATAGATCAGAATGAGAAAATGAGACTGAAGTCCATTTCACTCAAGCATGCATTTCACCAGTGATAACTACTAACGTATTGTTAATGTGGAGAGTGAATTAAAGTTATCAAGTCACCTTTCTAGTTGTACAGTGAGATGTTGCAGTGTTCAGTGTTTGAAGCTCAATAAAGATGAAGATAATGTGTAACAGAG
>NW_008340410.1:1130254-1134876 GCF_000622305.1 Nannospalax galili | reverse complement strand
CTTTACTCAGAGAATAAAAAGAAAATGTAATGACCAATTGAGACACAGTTCTTTAAAAACTTCAATTAGCATTTTTGGTAGTGTTGAAAAATTCATGTTATGAGGAGAAATATCAATTGCTTTTGTATTCATCGTGAATTAGCTTTACAACAAAATATGTTTGTAAATAAAAATAACTAATTTACTAATTAAATTATACTTACCCCATTCTGTGATAATGTAGGATTTTCCTAGGACACAGACCTGTGAAACTCAATTTCAACAGCTACAGCAGATAGATAGTACCTGATGTATTCTCCAATATAAAGTTAACAAAATGCAATACTTTTGAGATTGTGATGTACATTGAGATTTTCACTGAACACTTACGATGTTCTTTCTTTTATAGCATTTCCTGAGTGGGTAGAACATATCAATGACACAGAGGTCGACATAGGTAGCGACCTCTACTGGCCCTGCGTGGCCACAGGAAAGCCCATCCCTACCATTCGGTGGCTGAAAAATGGATATCCGGTACGTATGTTCAGGTGCTTTGCTGTCCCTGAGCCCGTGTTCTGGCTGTCCCAGGATGCTCAATAGAGGGAGTGCACATGGGCCCTGAAATATAAAAGCTTCCTTTAAAACTTAAGCCTCTTCTCTCAGTTTAAACAACTTTCTGTAATCTCATCTTTACCTCTCTCTGTTTTTCCTTTTTTCCTTTGTTTGACTTCCCCTTCCTACTTATCCATCTCCACTGACATTGTCCCTTTTTTTGCCACTGTTTCTCTTAACCCCACAGAAACAGAGGTAAGAGAGATGCTCTAAGTCCTATCTTAGTCTTGGAGAAAAGTAAGAGCACTGGGGTCCTTCTGTCCAGTCCCACTATAATCTCTCAGCTGGTCTAAGAGCAGAAAAGGTGGACTCTCAGCTCTGTAAGACGCCTAGAACAAGAACCA
Organism: Nannospalax galili; assembly: GCF_000622305.1. Classification (NCBI taxonomy): domain Eukaryota; kingdom Metazoa; phylum Chordata; class Mammalia; order Rodentia; family Spalacidae; genus Nannospalax; species Nannospalax galili. Next base: position 1,133,941 of record NW_008340410.1, on the reverse strand, counting down.
CTAGGCATGGTAGGTGGGCCGTTCTTCACACCATGAAAACCCCACTCTGTGCACCTTAGGAGAGAGTGGGGGCCTATGTTAAGAGACAGTTAAGTCCAGAGTAGAGTGAAGAGCTTCCATTCAAGTTTGTTTATTCGTTTCAGTATCATAAAGGAGAACTGAGACTGTATGACCTGACTTTTGAAAATGCGGGAATGTATCAGTGCATCGCAGAGAACACACATGGATCCATTTATGCAAATGCGGAGCTAAAGATCCTGGGTCAGTATCATTTTCAGTTTCTGATAAATGTTCATTCAACAAACAGCACATAAAAGGATATGACGGTATCAACAGACCACATTTCATTTCCTGTTAGCTCTGTTCATCCAAAGCTTTTGGACTGTGGTTTAAACAGAAGGCATTTGCGAATAGGAAAAGTAACCCTTCAGAATTTCTTATGAATGTTGAAAATTCTAAGTACGTGTAAATTCTTATTTCATTAAATTGTATCATTTTAGATTTTTAACTAAGAAGCTGAATTTTATAATAATTTTGAGGTAACATGGACTAAAATTTAGCATTTTAAAATGGTAATGCAAGATGTCTGTGTGCCCCTTGGTGTGTATGGGTCTGGGTGAGTGGTACCACCCTGAGCTGCACCTCCAGCCACCTGTGACCAGTCTTCTCTAACTCTCCTCCATGTGAGCGTTTGATGCCGTCTGCAGTCAAGACCGGTGCTGCAGCCTGTGTGCCCTATGACAGCGGAGCCGAGCCCTCGGGGCTTTGCAGTCCCAGGTTGGATTTTTTCCGTCTGTACTCAGCCCTCAGGACTTTCCTGCAACCCAAACTAGCTACTGCTCCCCTAGAGCCTTCCTCAGATGAAAACGGAGCGCTCTTGGCACAAAGCGTGCTGCCTTTCCATCCCTCCACCAGCCCTTCCTCCTCCCACACGAGCCTTCCCAACGCTCCTCATCCAGAGTAGGAAGCGAGTCCCTTCCTCGCCCTCAGCCCATCCGCCTGGACTCATTCCTTCCTTTCTCCTGGACAGCTGGTGTCACTAGCCAGCCCTTCCTGCTGTGTGTGTGTCTGTGTGTCTGTGTGTGTGTGACTGTGTGTCTGTGTGTGTGTGACTCTGTGTGTGTCTGTGTCTCTGTGTATGCGCGTGTGTGTCTATGTGTGTCTCTGTGTGTGTGTGTCTCTGTGAGTGTGTGTGTGTGTGTGCACGTGGGTGGGTGTGTGCTCACCCAAGCTGCCTCTCCTCCCAGTTGTGCTCATGAAGTCCACCCTTGGTTTTGGTGACACCAAGTTCTCCGAGCATGCAGCTTACTTCTCGTCCGTCTCCCACTTCGCCCCTCTCTCCTCCATCAACCTTGACATTTGCCTCTCTTCCTTAGTTACGTTCCTCTGATTCCGTTTCCTTTTGTCCCATTTAGTTTCCACATGATCTATGTGACTACTCCTGAATCATTGCCATGATTACTTTAAAAATTATTTAAGCTCTCCCATTAATTCCCAATGATATATGTTATCTCTACCTCTGTCCCAGATTATTATTCTCGGCTTCGGACCAAACATAAGTACTTCTGAGAAGAAGTAGATGTCTCAGGTAACAGCACAGTTCACCCAAACGCAGTGTGTCTGAAAGTAACTTTATTATTTATTTATTTTTGAGACAGGGTCTCTCTAGTCCCAGTCCACCTGGAACTCACTGTGTAGACCAGGCTGGCCTGGAACTCGTGGAGACCTGCCTGCTTCGGCTCCCATACCCACATCTTCTCCTAAGCTCCTCTATTCTAAATAATGGTGCAACCTATGAGAGCCATCTCGTCGGGTCCACTCACTAGTCCATCTTTTCCACTCACACAGGCAGTGTCTCTGACTCTTCCCCTAGTCATTGTTTTCATCGCAACCACATTAACATCCTGTCCTCCTCAGACCGCGTTGGCAGCGTTCATCAGATTGTAGGTAATGAATCCAGATAGCTTCCTCTTGTAAAAGTAGCTACTGAAAATGTAAAGCAATAAATCAATGTAGACAAATTTGTCCCTGTTACAGGGAAAGGAAATCCTTCAAAACCTTATCATCACTGAATATCGAGAGACAATAGAAGAAAATGATGCAAAACCCGAATATTCTGGAAAAGCGCTAAAGAAGCTGCTCTCAAGAGGAGTTAAAGCTTCTCACTTAACTTGCCTGTCACTGTAACACCGAGGCACCCTCCGCTCCTCCTTCCCTAACTGGAAAATCTTTGGCATTATACTCAACTCTGGCAGAGTTGTATGTAAATAAAGGACCGCAGGGTTAAACGCACATCCTTGATGCAGATGGGTAGTAAATCATTTTGACTCAGAGAAAAGAACAGGTAGATTTGAAATATTTTGTGTTTCTGTTTTCAACTAAAAATATGATTTTTTCCCATACATTTTGAAAAAGAGGTATGAAAACTCATCAGATCAGGATGAAAGTCTTCTCTGTATTCAACCTTGGAATTCTTAAATCATTGAACGATTTATAAATCTGGAAAGGAGGCAAACTATTTGAGCGTCTTGAACGTCAGGTGACAGCTTTGGCATCTTTTTACTTATCTTAATTAACCCATCCTTATTTAAAATCCCTGTCAGACCAGTGCCTCTCCCTGCGTCTCTACTTACCCTACTCACACCATCCATTATGCCTCCAGCAATATCATCCATAGAGCACTTACTCTAGACTACCTTTCATCCTTTTGGTAGATACATATAACATAATGAAAGAGACAAGAATATTTTTTGTAGTTGAGGACAAAATATCCCATATTCCTTTCCACTTTCAGAATGTATAGATGTATAGGGACATAGTTTAGACTCTGTTGCTAGAAATGAAAACATCAGATAATCATGTAGCCATTTAAAGACCACCCCCAGCCAAGTATTTCATTAAAACCTTAACTGATTCAAGGACAGTTCTTGTCTGATAGATGGATTTCAGTTTTAAAATATCATCTTATCAAACTCTTTTATATTCAAAATGCAGCATGTCAGCAGATTGTTTAAAGTTAGTTCAATTTTGTGTGTGTGTGTGCTTTAAATAGGTAAAACAAACAGGTTGGTTGCTTATTTTTAAATTGCTAGGTATCAAAATTCAGACTAAAGGAACAATAAAATAGATTAAATATTTGCTCTGAAAAGCACCTTCCTCAGAGCACTAGCCATGGTGGCAGCACTCAGAGCTTGCTACAAAGACAAACTCTAAGATCCACCCCGGCCTACTGACGAGACCTTTTATTTTTTATTTTTATATGTGTTTTTTTTTTTTTCAAGCAGGATCTCCCTGTAGTCACAGCTGGCCGGGAACTCCCTATGTAGACTGATAGGTTAAAAATGTTGGAATGGAGAGCGGGTGGTGGAGAGCACAAGCGGATGGATGGAGGAGGCACCGAGGCACAGATGGAATTCTCAGTGGGATACAGCTTTATTTCGCACGGGACACGTTTCCCACAGGGAAGGGAAAGATGTCAGGGGAGGGCAGGGAAGGGAAAGATGTCAGGGAAAGATGTCAGGGAAGGGCAGGGAAGGGAAAGATGTCAGGGAAGGGAAGGGAAAGATGTCAGCCCAAGGGTTGTGAGCTGGGACTTTATATATGGGGGCTTTAGGGTGTGGAAGGGGGGAATGTTTGGGGGAGAAATCAGGGAGGGGGAAGCAGGAAAAGCAGGTAGGATTAGGGTCT
>NW_008340410.1:1094423-1130229 GCF_000622305.1 Nannospalax galili | reverse complement strand
TGGTTAACAGGTAGAATCTGCTTATCTTGTCTTTGGAGATCAGAGGAAAGGCAGGCTGCTTCTCAGCAGAGTTTGTTTCCCTTGACTTCAAAGGTCAAGGTGCTTATCAGCTAAGTTCCCTTTTTCAGGCTCCAAAGTCTGTAGGTCCCTGTTGGGGAGGGGGGAAGCTGCTGCTGTTTGGAACTCTAACATAGACCAGCCTGTCTTTGATCTCCCAGAGATCCTCCTGCCTCTGCCTCCCAAGTGCAGGGATTGAAGGTACGTGCCACCAGGCCAGGCTGAATAGACATTTTAATAAGACCCTTAGATAATTTTGATTCACAGTTAAAGAATCACTAGACTAGCTGATGAAGAGTACGTGGCACTTCTAAGCCACATTACAGTCACACCTGAATAAAGAAATAAGAGCCTGACTCTTACCAGTCATTTTAGGCCAAGAGTAGATGGACCCAAACTCTGCAAACCCATCCTTTCAGGTGTCTTCTGGGAACTGTGTTCCCAAGTCAGGCTTCACTCATTCATTTATTGAAGGACTATCCCCATTATGAATTGGGAAAGAAGAAACTATGCTCCATCCTTATCAGAGAATCCTGCCCTTGGATCCTTAGGACTAGAATATCACACAGGGGATTTCAGACAGACTTCTCAATTCTCTTCTGTTTTCAAAGAGGAAAAACAAGCTGCTTCCAGACCTTAGATATGCTAATCACGCACACCCACATTCACTCACTATCTTGGGTGGAGGGCAAGGTGGGGTCCTGCAGGGCTAAGGCCTGGTGCCCAGGTCACCAGAGGAGCAGTTGGCTCAGTGAATTTGTTTACATTATAACTTTTAGATGCAAGGTTAGGTAAAAGTCATTAGTCCAGATTACCATTCCTAGCAACCTGGAACGAGCACAATGCAGATGATTGAAAGGCATTGTGGGAGATGGCTAAAGTCCCCCAGTCACCACCTGGAGTTGCCATCCATGAGACTCTGTATCCCGGACTTCATAATGACTGTTCTGTACTTTGATTTGAAAATGAACTACAGCTAGATATTTGGCTCCTTAATCCATTGACTGAATCCTTCATTCACCCAGCTGTTTGTAGGTAGGTCATGAAAGCAGGAATTGCTGTGTGTATTTGGAATCTCAAAGACAGTGTGTGTTCCACTGTTGTTTAGTAAATGGATAATTAAATGGGGATTTCATTAATTATTGAATTTATATTTGGAAGCAGAAAAACCTAGATTCGAGCGTTGATCGTACCCATTGTGGTACCTTTACAAAATAATACAAAGCTAATGGACTTCTGTTTTTTATTGGCAGTCTGGGGTGTGTGTGAGTGAGCTGACTGTGAGCAGGTGTGCATATTTAATATTTACTGTCCCTGCAGGAGTTGAAGTGAAGGCATTGAGTCGGAGGCCTTTTTGGTTAGATGGGATATAACATTTGGCTGAACTAAATTTTATATCATTAAAACAAGTTGTCAACATTTGTAACTTGAATTGGGCAAATATGAAATCATTCAATAAAAAGTATATATGAATTGTAACTGAACATATTACTGAGATTAATTCTTTCTGTCAGTTATTGATCAAAATGGAATAAATAATATGATAATGCAGAAGGAAATCTGGGTTTGTTGACAAAAAAAGAAAAATGGTAATTTGTTTTCTTTATAGCTTTGGCTCCAACTTTTGAAATGAATCCCATGAAGAAAAAACTCCTGGCTGCGAAGGGGGGAAGGGTTGTCATTGAATGCAAACCCAAGGCTGCGCCCAAACCCAAGTTTTCATGGAGTAAAGGCACTGAATGGCTTGTCAACAGCAGCAGGTCTGTCAGAAGTGGAGAATGTAATTGAAATAACCTACAGGAAAATGCCATAGATGACATGTTGCCCTGTTGTCCCTATAAATGATTTTGTTTTTCTTCAGAATTTTCTTCATGAAGATACTATAGTTCTAAGGTGCAGAGAAATGCGTGTTCATCTAAAATCAGGCCCTAATTTTTGAATTTTTAATTTCTGAATCATTTAGGAAACGAGCACAGAGTTCAAAGCCACCCAGTAAATAAACAAAGAAAAAGAAAGAAAGTTCTTGCTTAACTGTGTTTTTCCTTAGCAAGGACATTAATAAACGTGTATGTGTAATTTAGGTTTATACTTTTTACCTATTAAATATTTTGGTAGGAAAATGCAATGGTGGTTTTTAAGTATAAATAATGTCTCCTTTTTCTTAAATCAGTAGCTGTCCCTCATTACTCTCAGTGAGAGGATGATTTCTGATATTTGATACCTTCAAACAAGAGAGAAAAGATGACCATTTTCATAGATTTTTATGAAAAAGCCACATTCAGTAATTTCTATGTTTCCTAAAAGTTATATTCACACGAAATACATGTGTAAACATAAATGTGCACTTATGTGTATTGAGTGTAAGAGTTTAAAGGTCAGGTTTGGGAGTGTTAGGAATGGGATATGGGGTTGGGGCAAGGTGGGACTCCATGAGCCAGATCATACATGGCATGGCTTTCTTTGGTAAAGGAGCGTGGCTTAATGTAAAGATGAGCGGAATCTGAATGAAAGCTTAAACAGGGAGAATGAGGTAATTTTGTCCTTTGAAAGAATAATGTGTCAAAAATATAAAAATAAAATTTTGCAATAATCCAACAAAATATGGTTATGGTTATCATTAGTAGTACCAGCTTCAAGGCCTAGAATGAGAAAGTGATATTCTGAAAATACGTAAGTAATGTCCAGAGTAGAATTTGACATTGTGTCCTGTTGCCTTGGGGTGAGAAGATCCCAATGCACATCTGTAATTCGGATGTTCACAAGTGTGAGTGTGTGGTGGGAGGTGCAGGAACAGCAGGACCTTTTCTGAACACATCACTTCTGCAGTTAACATGCTGTGCATTAATGTGTCGGTGTGAACATTACTTTATAATAGATGCAGTATTCACACCCAAATGTGTTTGAATGTTCTAAACTAGTATGTAGGAAAAAAACTACATTTTTGTATCTGCAAAAAACGAATATAAATTCATTGTTAAGATCTAATGACTAATGGATGGAATAATGATAATTTAGCAAAAAAAAATCTTATTCTGGTGAATTGACTATAAAGCTTGTTCCACGAAGCAAAGTGATTCCTATATTGGTTAGAATGTGCTTTGGTTGAAGGGACGCGAGTGCTGCACAGCTCTAAGGGAGGCTGGTAAGGGCACAGGAGGGAGCACTTTGGCCAAAATGCCCGCCAGAGTTTCCTGTCTTCAGGAGGGGGCTTCCTTGCAAAGTCCTCTGGTACTCCGTCGCTGGCTGGGACAAGCTAAAACATATGGCCTTCACAAATCACAGACTGACTGCTTTCCAAGTACAGTGTGTGGGGCATTGGTTAATTCATTCCTTCATGTTTGGAGAAAGAGGCACATTTTTGAACCTTCCATAATAACAAGGAACTAATTTTCTTATATATTTTGATGACTCATTTGTCATTTAAAAACAAAAAGATTCTGAAATTAGTTGTTTTATTTATTTATTTATTTTTGGTCTTTTTGAGACAGGGTCTCCCTGTAGCCCCAGCTGGCCTGGAACTCACTATGTAGACCAGGCTGGCCTTGAACTCACAGAGATCCACCTGCCTCTGCCTCCCGAGTGCTGGGATTAAAGGCATGTGCTACCACGCCTGGCCCCAAAATTAGTTTTAAATTAGAAATAGATAATGAAAGAGAAAAAATGGAAATCCTATTATATATTATTAGCAGAAATTTTCAACGTTTTCTTATATCGAGATGTTTATTAGTAGAGAAATTCTCTTGTCACATTGTCCTTAATAGAGAGCAGATATTTCTGTTTTTGGAAAATCATATTTAAAGTTTTGAAAATGATACATTTAAAGAAAGTGGCAGAGAGAAGGAACAGGAAACCAGTATTGAATGTAAGTGCGAGAGACTGTAAAATAAAACTGAGCTTTTGGTCTCTATGTCTTAGTAAGAAGGCAGACACATTGGGGATGGATTCAGTGGAAAGATTAAGGATTTCCTAAACCCTAATTTGCTACAGAAGTAACTACAAATAAAGATTTAAAAATCTTTCTTCAAAGTTTCTAAAAATCAGTGCATCAGTATCTCTTTAGAGCTGTGGGGTAATAGTCTGTTCTAAGCTGAGTCTTGATACTACACTTCCAGAAAATCTGAACTCATTTCTCTCAGGCCTGTGACCTGTTTGAGCCTGTCCACAGAGGTCTTAAATCTCATTTTATGGTGGGATGTGGAAAGATACTTTCCTCATTAAGCTTCCTGTGTGTTCGTTCATTTAAAAAAAAGGCTTGTTGAATATCTGCTCAAGGATTAATACCTGCTCCATGCACACTTACGTAGCAAGGGATTTTAAAATTAATGAACGAGAGCTGTTGTCACTGTTGGAGTAAACACTACCATTTGGGCTGCTGGTCTTGAATCTCATCTTTACACTTTTATTGGTCCTTTAATGGCGAGGTGATCGACTTTAACAAAGAATCTCACTGCCAGTGGAAGGTTACATGTGTTATGTGCTGGGGACATGGCTATAAACAAAGCAAATTCTCATTTTAAGACGCTCCAATCTAGTGGAAGGGTGCAGCTAACATATTAAGCTGCAGAGGTTCTGCTGAAATATGTATTTGGACAACAAATTTGAAAAGAGGGATGTCAAGATAGCCAATCAATATGTCATGTATCAGGGTGGGCACATGTCATGTGTGCACACATGCAAAACACAATTTGTCTGGCTAGGTACCTGTTGTGTGTGCATGCACACAGAAGCCAAAAGATCATCCTTTACTGATGGTGCCATTGACCAAAAGCCTGAAGGATTCCAGGAGCAAGTTATTAGAGCCTTTTAGAGCAGGGGACTATGGCTTCCACTCTGAAGTGGAAAGTCATTGGACGATTTCGAGCTATTCAATAGCATCACTGAGCCATAGAGTCACTCCTGTCCACCTGACTGGCTCACATGTGTCCACCTTCTTAAAGAGGCAAGAGCATAGTAGGTCTGCTAGAGGACCCTAGCCCTAGTCTTAGCAACGTGAAGAAGTCAGCTTTGCAACACATTGCCAGAGCTGAGGAAGGATATTAGAAACTAAGGCAAGAACATCGCCACTTAAAATGCCTCATCCATCCAAGAAACTGGCATAAAGTGTAGTAATATATGTATGTAATATAATAGGCAACAATAGTGGCTGTTATGAAATTCGTTTTGTGAATTATGTATTTTTAATTTCAATAGAATACTCATATGGGAAGATGGTAGCTTGGAAATCAGTAACATTACAAGGAATGATGGTGGCGTCTATACATGCTTCGCAGAAAACAATAGAGGGAAAGGTAACAGCACCGGAACCCTAGTTATCACAGGTGAGGAGCTGTTTGATATTTGAGTCATGCTGTTTTTCTTTAAGTGATAGTGTTCAGCTTCTATTGTGCTGAACGATAAGTCATTCAAACTAAGTTTATAATGCAATGTATTGATGAGTTTCCATTTCACAAGCCTTCTGGGCAAGTCTCTTCCTTCATAAACTTGTTCCTGGAAGTTGAATGTCCAAAAAAAAAGTCTTGTCTCTTTGCACAGCAGATCAACATATATTGGATTTTAGTCTTTCTGTTTGTTTGCTTTTTGACAGTTTCATACATGTATAGCATGCATTCTGATTATTATAACTGCAGGTAATAGGATTCACAAACGGTAAGATCGTTGATGCCTCCCCCAACCCCTGAAGCCTGTACAGCACCTTCTGGCACTGAGAAAGCTAGCCAGCAGGGAGGAGGCTTCCAGCTCAGTTTCAGTTTGATTTCTCTACACTTTGCAACCAAGCTGTGGAGTATCTTCAGCAATAGGGTCTTATCCGCTAGTTCTGGTTGGAAACTACAAAGAGGGGGAAAAGCCTGTTGTTTGTCAGACCTCTGGGTCCTTTTTGACCAACAGCTCCTAAGGAAGTATCTCATCCCTGGCACTGGGGTTTTGGTTTAGTAACCCTTGGCTTTCAGGAACAGGATTACCCAGAATTGCAGGAGATGTCCCTTTCAACTTTTTAACTACAATTTTTAATTGGTTTACAAGGTAGTGAGTTTCTGTATGGCTTTTTCATAGGTCTGTAGTATTGGTTAGCCCTCATCTTCCCCATTCCACCTCTGAAATTTTCTCTCTTTGCCTTTGTATCACCATGCTATGGCTCCTCCCATAAGATATCCTGTGTCCCAATGGCCCTCTCTAGTTTACTTCTACAGGCACTCCAGGTTAAACCACAAATCTGAAGATTTGAATCTAGGAGCCACATGTGAGAGAAAACACTTGGTATTCATCTTTCTGAGTTTGGCTTAACTTACTACCTATAATTTTTCCTGGTTTTATACATTTACCTGCAAATTTAATTTTTTTATAGCAATATAAAATTCCATTAGGTAAATGGACCACATTTTCGTTACCCATTCATCAGTTGATGAACATCTAGGCTGATTCCATTTTCTAGCTATTGCGTGTAGGGCTGCAGTGACGTTGGATGTGCGTGTCACTCTGTTAGTCCATTTAGATTATGCCCAGGACTGTGTAGGTCACGTGGTCATTCCAGTTCCAGCTTTCTGAGGAACCTCTACACTGATTTCCACAGTGGCTGCCATACTCCCACCAACAGTAGACTAGAGTTCCTCTTTACCCATATCCTTGTCAGAATTTTTTGTCATTTGATTTCTTGCTGGGGTGATATGGGATCTCAGTGTACTTCTGATTTTACATCCCTGACGGTTAACGACATTGAACATTTCTTTTCATGTTTAGCAGAAAACGACATTGAACGTTTCTTTCCGTGTTTTGTCTTTTGAGGATTCTCTTTTCAGATCTATGGCCCGTATTTTGATCGGGCTGATTATTTTCTTGATGTGCAGTTTTTGGTAGTCTTTGTCTATTCTAGACATTAGTCTTCTGTTACAGGTGCAGCTAGCAAAGATTTTCTTTCATTCTATAGGATACCTCATTTCATTGATGGCTTTCTTTGTTGTGCAGAAGCGTTTTAGTTTCATGAGATCCTATTTGTCAATGCTGATCTTATTTCTAGCACTATTGGATCTTATTTTCAGCCCCATTCAAAGTTGTTTCTGGTTTGCATTTGGTTGAGATCTCTTTGGTAATCCTTTCACTTTAACGTAATGCTTATTTTTGATGTGAGATGTGTTTCTTGAAGATTGCAAAATGACAGATCCAGTTTTCTAATCCAGTCTGCTTGCCTGTGCCGTTTTGATTGGGGAGTTGAGACCACTGATATTCCAAGTTATTACTGGAAGATGTGTATTGATTCTTGTTGTTTTGTTGTTTTTGGTGTTTCTTAGCCCTCAGCTGCTTAACCACTGACATAACTTTGCTTACTTTTTCGTTGTAGCCCCTTGGATATGCACACTGCTCTTCAGTCAGAAGTGTTCTTGCTAGTATCTTCTCTCATGGCAGCTTGGTGGTCATAAAAGCCTTTAGCTTGTCTTCATCATGGAAAATTTTTCTTTTCCCTTCAGTTATGACAAGTAGTTTCTCTGGGTCTGGACTGACCACTGTGATCTTCCAGAAGTTGTATGATGTCAGTTCAAGCCCTTTTGACTTTTAAAGTCCTCACTGAAAACAAATCACATCTTACTATGATAGGCCGCATTTATATGTGAGTTGTTTTTCTCTCTTGCAGCTTTTAACATCCTTCCGTTGTTCTGGACATTTAGTGTTTGTTATATGACATGGGATTTCTTTTCTGGTTCTGTCTATTTGGTGTTCTGTGTGCCTTTTTTCTTAAAAATTTTATTTATTATTTTCATTTTTGTGTATGAGTGTACTGCCTTCATGTGTGTAAGTGCACCCATGTCGTGCAATGCCACAGAGGTCAGAAGAGAGTGTCAGATCCCCTGAAACTGGAGTTCCAGTTGTTAGCTGCCATGTGGGTGCTGGGAACTGAACCTGGGTCTTCTGCAAGAGCAGCCAGTGCTCTTAACTGCTGAGCCATCTCTTCAGCCCCCCATGTCCTCTGGTACCTGGATGAACATCTTTCCTTGGATTTGGTATATTTGATAAGTTTTCTACTATGACTTTATTGAAAACAGTTTCTGTGCCTTTGACCTGGATTTCTTCTTTTGTGTTCATGGTTCGAAAGTCTGAACTTCTTATAGCGTTCCAAAGACTCTGCATATTCTATAGTAAGTTTTACAGATTTTTATCTTGTCCTTTACCTAGTGACCCGATTCAGGCACTGGTACTCTGTCTTGTACTTCACCCATTTTATTGGTGAGGCTTAACTGAGCTTTTTACTGGGATTTCTGAATTTTTCAAGTTTTGTTTTAGTTCAGGTTTCCTCAGTAGTTCTATCTCTATTGAGTTCTAGTTTCACATCCTGAGTTACCTTTCTATTTTCTTCAGTTGTTTCTGTTTTCTTGGTCTTCATTTCAGTGTTTCTTCTAACCCTCTCTGGGCTCCTTGAATGTATTCATAACTTTTCTTTTGAATCCCTTGTCTTGAACATCATCTAAGTTGCTCTTACAATGAGATTAACAATTTTTGAAGGACACATGTTATATTGGATTTTTGTGTTGTTTGTATTTTCATAATGGGACCTGTACAGCTGAAGTTAGGTCAACCGAAATTTGAAATGGATGGCTGTCCCACCTTTGCTGGGTCTGCGTTAGGATCTCGTGGCATGTCAGGTTTTAGATCTTCTGGGTGCTGCTTGAAATTTATATTTAGCTTCCTCAGTGCTGAGTCATGATTAGAGTCACAGAGGGGGTTGTAGCTCAGCAAACGCAGCTTTTGACCCCACCAACGGGTGCTCTGTAGAATGAGCAGATTCTCCCCACTGCTCCCCGGAAGTCAAGTTTACAGTACAAGAGACAGGGGGAAGTGAGGGCTAATGGTAGAGCACACGAGTGCTCAGCAGACAAGTGCTCAGAACGCAGTCCCTGAAGGCAACATTGGGGGTCCCCGCAGGAGAGGGGGAGCACCTAAGGCTACCTGTGAAAGGAGCAGGCTCTCCTTGCAGGTCCTAAAGTGGCATTAGGGGTCTCAGAGGAAGAAGGAGGGAAGTGTTACCTTTGGGATGAGCAGGTACCTGGCACAGGTCCTCACATGGTGGCGTTAAGATCCCAGAGAAGAGGGAAAAGGGAAGGCTACCTGTGGGGCAAGCAGGCACTTGGCGAACAGATGTCAGATGTCAGAGTTAGATTCCCAAAACTGAATATTATTCTTTTACAGGATCAGGTAATATGATGTCTCATGTTTTCTTTAACTGTGGTTTATTCTTTTACTTAAAAACATACAGATCCCACACGAATCATATTGGCCCCAATTAATGCTGATATCACTGTTGGAGAAAATGCGACTATGCAATGTGCTGCGTCCTTTGATCCCGCCTTGGATCTCACATTTGTTTGGTCCTTCAATGGCTACGTGATTGATTTTACCAAAGAAAATGTTCATTACCAGAGGAATTTTATGGTATGTGTTGTATGTTTCATCTTATTAACAGCCCAGTGATTCCTGTGTATCGGCATTCAAACTTCTGTTAAGGGCCAGAGGAACAGTTTAGAAGATAAGGGCACTTGCTGCCAAGCCAGAGGGCCTGAGTTTAGTCCCTGGAACCCACATGGGAAGGAGAGAGCTGACTCCCAAACGTTGTTCTCTTACCAGATGTGCCATGACTTGTGCGGTGTATGTGCACACGTGCAAACACACACTTACACAAAACTCAACATAAAAAATAAATATATAATTTAAAACCTCAGTTAATATAATCATATGTTATGTGATTGTATTTTTTCACAAGATTGAAATTCATGCAGAAAAGTTTGTCATAGTTCTCATTATATGAGTTATGATACTCCTGGATCTTTGTAAAAGTCTTAAAGACTGCGGTAGAGACATTAACAAATATTTACTGAACTTTACATTAATTTTCTTCTCTCAGTTACAATGATTCTTATGGTGGTGTGCCCTACAGCTAGTATATTTGGAGATTTCAGTGATTTTTACTTATACTTTAGATGATAAAAACATAGAAATCACAATGACCAGCACAGTAAACTATATTGGTGTAGTAGTAGCATTTTTATCTTTGGAGTAATCAAGAATACAAGAGAATCTTAAGTTCCAGGTCAGCCTGGGCTAGGCAGTAAGACTCTGTCTCCGAAAGAAAAGAAAAAGCGAGAAAACATTACCTTAGAGATCAGCTATTAATATACACAAAAGCTTGAAGTCTCTCAGTGGGATGTTGCAGAGTTTTTCTATCATATAAAGTCTGGATCAGTGTTTATAAACTGTAATAGCATTATACTTTCAAGTTGACCAGTTGCTTTCTTATTATTCACCGAGGGTTTTACGTTTAGAAGGGCAAAGCAGCTTTCCGTTAAGTAAGACTTGCTTTAATTGGATGGGGGCATTTCTTTTCTTGCATTACTGGAGGCTTGCGAACAGCAAATGTGAACCTGTATGCTCCTGCATATTCACTGTTAAGTCCAGCTATTTTCAATTTACTGGGACGAGCTGTGACCAAAAATTAGCAGTGAAATTGGCAATTCAGTTTCTGAAAAAAGCTGTGCTATACTTTAAAAAATAGTGTAATTGATAGAGAAATACAGATTTCAAGATTTGTCCTTTTAAAGTCTGAACCTACTTTATTATGCTTAATATGCATATATGTTTAGGATTAGTGAAATTGACACAAAGCTTTTTCTCAATTTAATAACTCTTCAAATTCTGGAGATTTTTAAGACAAGTAAACCCTAGAGATTTTACTCATATTATGGAAAAGAATAAGTTGAACAGAGATGTTTCTTAAAATCAAAAGCAAAGTTTTGAATTTGTTTAATCTTTTGGTCTTATAAATTGAATAATGTCAAAACTACAGTCTTGGAATATGACAAGCAGAGTTTATAAAGCAGTTATTTACTAGTTACAGTAAAGTCTATATGAATAGATTTGGAGGCATGAATTGGCCTAATTAAGGTGAAACTTCATAGTTAGAACCTATGAATATTGTTGGAAATAGAAGTTACACTGTGCTGCTCGACATAAATGACCCCCATAAGAAGAAATGAAAGAAGGAAATAAAGAAATAGTTGGAATTCTAATCAAGACATGTAAGTTAGATCGTAAATGTGCAAGTGTGTTGCCATATACTGTACACTTGCTCGCTCATCAGATGGTAGCCATGGAGGCTCGGAAGTGGCTGGTCTAGGCTGCAGTGGACATGACTAGTCTAGGCTGGCCAACTCCAGGGTACTGGCTTCAGGCCCCATTCCAGGATTCCTTAACTCGGGGCTCAGCTCCTCCCATAGTCACTGGTGAAATAAGCAACACAGTTGATTAAAATTATCAAGGCTCATTATTAACACTTCAAAGATATACAGATGGGTTCAATTCTTTTTAAAAAATAGTGAGGATATTTATTGTAAAGCAATTTATCAAATTAATTCTCTTATGAACCTACAAAAGTTCTGCAAAGATTTCCATGGTGTCTTAATTCCTTTAAAAGGCAAATTTCAAGGTCAGGCTTCACTGCTACATGAAACAAGTGAAGGCATCAGGTGTGCTTAGCCAGCTTTCAGAAGACAGAATTTCCATCTCATCATGGTTACTGTATTTGTTGGCATGCCCAGTTTCTTAACTGATGTTTTGATGTTTTTCTTAATTCTGAGAGTATTTTAATGGTGGGACAGCGTTGGTTGGCTGAGAACTATCTACTGAGCCTGCACAACACTACAAGCAGGCAGAGTAATAAACACTAGGGTGAATAAAACACTGCCTGGCATGGTGACAGGTGCCTTTAATCTCAGCACTCGGGAGGCAGAGGCAGGCAGATCTCTGTGAATCTTACACTTGTACACATAAAATAAAAATAATAAATAAAATATTTTTTAAAAAGTCGTCTTAGTGGGGCTGGAGAAATGACTCAGTGGTTGAGAGCACTGGCTGCTCTTGCAGAGGACCTGTGTTCAAATCCCAGCACCCACATGGTAGCTAACAACTGTCCATAACTCTAGTTCTAGGGGATCAGACACTCTCTTCTGACCTCCACGGGCACTGTATAGCACAGGTGCACTTACACACATGCAGGCATAGCACTCATACACATAAAATAATGAAAACAAATTTTTTTGAGTCGGGTATGGTGGCCATGCCTTTAGTTACAGCACTCAGGAGGCAGAGGCAGGTAGATCTCTGTGAGTTTGAGGCCAGCCTGGTCTACATAGTGAGGTTCAGGCCAGCTGGGGCTACAGGGAGATCCTGTCTCAAAAATATCAAAGTGAAAAAATAAAAAAAGAAAAAGATTCTTATGAATTCAAAAGGTATCAGAGACACTCTGAGACGGAATATCAAGTGTAAATGTCCTAGGAGCTCCTACAATTACCATTATCATGTTTTAATAAGTGTAATTGTCAAAAATTAACACGAGAAGTCATAACTACTGAAAATTAAAACATTTAAATTTTAATTTAATCAATTTTCATTTCCAATATTGTTTCAAAAATAAGTTAGAGTTAAAAATCAGGCATTGATTTCAGCTTGCTGTTTTCAGTTCTGGCCACTAAATGGCAGTCTTTCATCAGGTTTTGAGTTTCAAAGCCTGAACTAATTTGCAAAAAAACATGAAATTTGCATCTTCTCATATCCTTGGATACATTGTGAGATTACGGGTGATGCTGAATTTTACTATAATTCTTTTCTCTATAAAGTCACATAATTATCGAGAAAAAGTGACAATACATTCGTTTGCTCATCTGCATTTCTTTTAAGTGTTTCTGGTGAGCAGCAAAACAAACGTAGAAATAACACTGCCCTTAAATTAATGGTCACACTTTATGTAAAATTCTTGTGGATTAAATTACTCTATGTAGTGAAACTTTTAATTTTAAGACTGTGATTACATGTTTAATACTAACATACAAAAATTTTAAAAACATTATTTATTCTCTCATTTATTTAGTTAAAAACTCACTGAACACTATGTTGTGGCATAATAAATGGTATAATAAATATGATAATGGCTAGTAAATATTGCATTTGTTCTTGGACAAAATACATATATAAATAAAAATTAATAGACGGGTTAACACAAATCTATTAAAGTATTTTATCTACATTATTTTATTCTTCTAAACTTTGTGATAAATAATTGGACATTTTTCATGTCTCGATTATAAAAGAACTTCTGTTTTTATTTTCTAGTTCAGTATGTATTTGCTCTTTTTAATATGAAACTAAACATATTTATAATTTAATGTATAACCACTCTTTTCCTAGAAAAGTCTTTTGATCATCCATGAAGGTTATAGATGTATGCATATACATGTGTGCATACACACTATATATAGAGTCATATATGTTTCATTTTATTGCTTGTTCATGGTGGAAAATTATTGGCAGAAATTACTTTTTCAATAGCTGCTTAGTTGTTTTAAAATTTATTTATGTTTGCGTATGCATGTGTGTGGGTACAGTCATGCAATGGCACACATGTAGAGGTCGGAAGACTCTGAGGAGTCGGCTCCCACCTCCACCTCATTGAGGCAGGGTCTTTCTGGTTTTTGTTGCTTCCCAGCAGGGTCCAGGCTAGCTGGACAGGGAGCTTGCTGCCTATTCTCCTGTCTCTGCCTACCATCTCCATCCAGTAGGAGAGCGTGGATTATGACTCATGACGCTATGTCCAGTGTTTTACATGGGTTTTAGGGATCAAACTGGGGCAATAAAGTTTGTATGGCTAGTGCTTTTAACCACTGAAGAAGCGCTCTGCCTCAATTTGACAAGCACTTTTGATCATTTTCTCTTAACTGTTGGGCAGCATTCTCCTGGTCAGAGTAACTATCTTGGTTAAGCACACAGGTTTCACGCACTTTCCAATTCTGGTAATTGCTATTCCTGATCTCTTTATTACAATGTTCAAAGTACAGTCTAGCAAGAAGTTACCTCAGGTTTGATATGTCACGATAAAACATGCTGACTAAAAACAACTTGGAGAGAAAGGGGTTTATTGCATCTTACATTTCCAAGTGACAGTCCATCTTTGAGAGAAGCCAGTCAGGAAGTACAAAACACGAAGAAACTCTACTTTCCAGATTGTTCCCAGGCCTGTGCTCAGCCTGCTTTCTTACATAACTCAGGACCACCTGCCCAGGGGTCACCAGCACAACTGGCTCCACAGTCTCCATATCTGTCTCACAGACATGTCCACAGATCAACTGATAGAGGAAATTCCCCAGTTGAGTTCCCTCTTCCCAGATGTGTCAAGTTGACAACCAAAGCCAACCACAGAAGCATCTGAGCTGCCTGGAGGCTCTGCCCAACCTCACATGGCACTGGGCTCCATTTTTTTACCCTTTATTCTGTGTCCCAGAGCCAGTCATTAGAACTTGCCAGGCATCAGCCTTCCTCCCTGTAAAGTGGTCCTTATTATTCACTTCTGTTGTCTTTCTTACAAAGCAGACTACTTCATAGTACTTTTGTGAAGATTAAATGAGAGAATGTTTACAAAGTGTTTGGTACAGGATCTAGCACACTCTGGGTGGTTACTTTTGATGAATTTTATAAAAGAGCAATTGTTTCCCACTGGAAACTCCAGACGCTCTTGCTAGGTAGATTTTTTTTCAAGATCTCATTTTCACAGTTTAATTCTTTCGCTGATCACTTTACTGGACACCGAAGTTTGAGATCAAAATGTTCTAGGTATTTCGTGGCTGAGGCTCACAGTTCTTGAATGCTGTTTGGTCAGCACAGGGTTAAATGTTTTCCATGTATTGATTGGCCCCAGTAGTAGTCTTCACTGCAGATAGTATTGTGGATTTCTCAGTTCCTGAGGTGTGGAAGCTGAGCATTAGAAAGTCTGAATAAACACAGAGAAACCAGCTGAAGGAATTAGATGTCCCACTGTGGCCGTGTGCTTGTCATGGCCTCTGGTTGTGATCTAATACTAGTGTCTGTGTCTGTTTCAACAGTTCCTCACGTTGGAAGCACCACAAGACAGTGCCGTTGAACTCACATTTTATTCTAATATTTTGCTTAATGATCCTTTCACATTCGCTCACATTACCCGAATGACTTCAGTCTTCTACACTGTTAGTGGCGCTGCAGTACGAGGCAAACCAGCCTGTGGAGTATCAGGGGTGTTTGAGCTGGGTTTTCCTCTTGTTGTGGTAAAACATTGACCTAAGGCAACTCGAGGGAGGACAGGGTTTATTTAAGCTTACACATTGCAATCCTTCATCAGGGGAAGCCAAAGTAGGAGCTCAAGGCAGAGTGCGCAGAGAAACACCGTTCACTGGGCTCCCCGGGCTTGTTCAGCTGCCTTTATTATGCAGCCGAGGAGGCTTACCTGCTCAGGGGTGGTACTGCCCACAGTAGACTAGGCCCTCCTACATCAACTAGAAGATAAGAAAACGCCTCATAGACATAGCCACGGGCCAATCCAGTATAGGAAATTCCTCAATTTAGGTTCTTGTCATGTTGACACTAAACTGACCAGCACAAGGTATAAATGTAAAGCCCATGGCAATAGTATAAATGTAAAGCCCATGGTATAGTCTTCCACTTGTGTGTTTGCAGGTGTGAGGATTTGCCTTAATTTTGATGGTCTAGACAGCACTGTACTGGTAATAAGAACAGCTTTCTTCCCCTAAAGCTGTTTTCTTTTCTTTAAAAGAAAGTGTTAATTATACTAAATATGTCATATAAAGTGTTTGGATTTGAGAAATGTATTTTTCATACTACAGCATACTATGATCCTGAGTGAAAATTTTGCTTCTGGACAAGGAAAAAAGAGAAAGAGAAGCAGTAAAAGTTAAACAGAAATCATTTGAAAGTTTTCCCTTTTCTAAAGCTCACCGGCGGCTCCCTGTTCACTGTTGCACACAAAATGAAGACTGTCTAGAGGGAAGCAGCTGGGAGGAAGCAGAGGGGGCAAAATCATCCTGAGGAAGGCTAGGACTAAGTTACAGGTGAGGGAACCAGAGTAGATGAGGCAGCAAGTGAGGTGGACGCAGTTAGTTCACAGAAGGGTAAGCATGATGTTTCCCACAGCCCAACCTCACACCCACCCACTACCTCACATACCAACTCATAGCTACACATGACAGCTGCACTTTATTTGCTATTTCCCACTAAACACATAGGAAAGCATCTAGTTTATTGTTGGAAACTGAAATCACAAAATGGAGACTATGCCAGGAAGTTGCTGCTCAGCACGGCAGCCTAGTCAAGTCCTACAGTCACTGGTGGCAATGTAAGGCAGATAGACTTAAGCACACATAACGAGTCCTTGTTCTGCTGTGTGTGTGCACATGTATATGTGTAGGTATGGGTGTGCTTGTGTGAGTGCAGGTATATGTGTGTGTGTGGAGAGCTGATGATGATGTTGCACACTGTTCTTCAGGTACTGTCTGCCATTTTTAGTTTACTTGAGGCAGGGTTTCTCAATGGCCTGGTGCTCGCCAAGTAGGATTGGCTGAGAAGAGAGCAAGCTCCAGGCTCGATCTTCCAAGTGTGGGGGTTGAAAGTATGTACCGCAGTGCTTGTTGTATTTCTGAGGTGGAAACTCAAGTCCTCGTGCTTACAAATCAAGCACTTTGATATATTTCTAGTCCCAGCCCTTAACCTTTAGACATGTTAGCTTTGACAGTTCTCATAAAGTTCATCCAAACTCAAGAATGTATTTTCACATAGAAATATTCATATAATTTAAGTTTTTCAGTTTGTTTCTAAATATATAGGGTTCTGCTATTGTTTTGTCATTGACACATACATGACCTTTAGTCATTTAATGGTCAATCTAAGCCTCCAGCTAGCATGTGTCATACGAGGAGGCAAGGCTACATCAGGTGTTTCAAAAACAGTATTTAAAATTTTTTAGCAGGGTCAGTGAGATGGCGTATTGGGTAAAGGGTGCTTACTGCCAAGCCCGATGACCTGAGTTTGATTCCCCGGACCCACATGGTAGAACTTAATCCCATAAGTTGTACTCTGACTTTCATTGGAGTTTGGTGGCACATGTGCACCCTAACATGCACACACACACACACACACACACACACACACACACAGAGACAAAGAAATGTACAAGAAAAAATAAAACTATAAAAGAGATTTTAGCAGCATAGTCACTTTTACAAGAAAATAATTCAGAACCCCAATATGTAAAGGAAGATAGTGAAATTGCTCTTTCTGAAGTGTGTGTGTGTGTGTGTGTGTGTGTGTGTGTGTGTGTGTGCACTGCATGCACACAGACATTACTGCATGATCAAGAGCCTGATTTCAAGCTCCCCAGTCTTTCCTCCCTTCTACCAACCAGACGTGGAGATTCTGAGATACACATTAAGTAGTGTTCAAGTTTTCTTTCAACTCTGTAAATAGCTACAAAACTCAAGGCATCATCATTTTTTTCCCTCCTTCCAATTATTTAACGGAGTTCTCAAACAAAATTTCCATGTTGTGTTTTATACAGGGGCCAGTTGGTCAAAATTGAAACCTTCAGTCTACTATTTATCAGTATTTCCAGGCAACTCCTGAATATTCTGAACAGCTTCCCTTATATATTTGAGTTTTTATATGTTTGATAACATGCCTTAATAAACTTTAAAAATACTCATAAATTTAGATCCCAATAATCATAAGGATGCATTACTAAAAATAACACCAGTTTGAATATCTGATAGTAGAGAATTAGTGTTTTGTGTGAAAATATGGTTTGTGATTATCAAGGAGAATGCCCTCTTCTGAGAGCCAAGGTGCGGCCACAGTGCCTGAGGGGCTGGGTCGCCTACACCAGGATGCGTTGCCGAGGACTCTGCACTGCTCAGAGAGATGGCAGACAAGAGGAAAGATGTTGCTGTCCACTGGACAGTTCAGGGAAGCAGTGATGGCAGAGAGGGTACGAGGCATGAATCAGTTGGTTGGTGTACATTGAATGTTATACGTTTAAAAAGGAAAACCATTTAATGGAGAAAATTGTAACAATATTTGAGATGTTTCAATTCTTATAAAACTAAGAGCTTATATCGCATTCTCTAATATGAAAAGCACTGCTTTGGAAACATTTAAAATTCTACCTATCTCATAAGCTTATTACTAAGTGTCTCTGTGCAGTTTCAAAGCTCCATTTGTCTTGGCACTTCCTTCTGAGCACTTACTAGTAGAAGAGATGGTACCAATGCGGAGTCTTCGCAGACACATTCTGTGACCTTTCTGTAGTGGCCACTTCTCTAACAAGACAGCAGGAAAGTCTTGCTTAACGTACTTCATCAAATAGATTTCATGATTTTGCTCATGTTTACCAAATACATGCTTTGAAAGATATGTCCTCCTTCAGCCTTTGGAACTTCCTGTTAACTCTCAACTTCAAAGGAACAGAACACGTCATGTGTTTAGCAGGTAGCACAACTGTTTGTTCTTTATGGTTGACGCAATTCCTTAGGACAACTTATTAGTATTCTAATTTTTGCTTCACTTATTGCAACAATTATTTTTCAGTTAGTGTATGAGGGAGCAGGCAGCAAGGGGTGGGCATTTATATCTTGAATGTCTTTTGACTTCAACTTGGGAGAATTCTTGGCAGTGAACCGCACATACACTCTGGAATAGCCCTGAGCTTTGCGAGCACAGTTTCCAGGATATGATTCAACTCGCCTCATACGAAGGGAAGAATTTTGTAATTCAGCCAAGCTGTGGCTTTCAGTGAAACTACAGTGAGCATTCGTGTCTAATTTGTGGCTAGAATGTGCTGAGGCCCATGATCTTTGCTTGGCTTTGTATGCGTTCTGTCCAGCACTGAGAACCTCAGCTTCTCCTAAGCTATGGAAAGTGTTAGCAGTTGCCTTTGTAAAAACATCAGAAGATATCCTATACAGACGCTATATGAGGAAGGATATGTGTATTTCCCCTCTGATTTCTTTCTGTGGAGTTTCAGCACCATCTTTCACCAAATATAGAACAAGTGAGACTAAGTCTTGATGTTCTTATAACTTTTTTGCAAAAGCCTATCACCAACGTACAAAAATAATCTAATATTTGGGACAGAGCTGATTCTAATCTGGCTTAGCTTTGTGCTCCTAGGATGCTTTGATTAAAAAAGTTGTAGAAGAATTCAATGAGTTTAAAATCAATATAGTATTTAAGACATAAAATAGCTTGTTTTTATTATTTGTTATAAGATTAAAAGAAAGTTGATCACTCTGTCCAAGCTAAAATAAATGGATATCTAAACAGCATTTTATTTCAAAGTGGGACTACAGGAGCAGGGACTAGCCTTCCATCAAAGAAATGAAAATTAGACAATGCCACAACTTTTTTGGTTTTTAATATGATTTGCCCTCGATTTTCTTATTGTGTTGTTGATAAGAAAGTACTTCAAACTGCAGAACTTTTTAATTCCTGAGGTTAGTGGAATTTTAGCAACAGGGCTGTCTTCCATTGTTTAGTTGTTTGGCTGGGGACTAGATCTGGAGCTTGGGTGTGCAGAGCACATGCTCTATCCCTGAGAGACAGAAAATGGGACCTTTATCCATTTAGACATCGGAAGCAAGCAAAGTTCTGAGCTCACTTGTAGAAAGAATCTCATAAACCAAGTGCTTTTCATTTGTGTAAACATTTTTCTCAAATATAATTGTATTTGTGTGCCATGGTCACGTGAAAAGATTTTACTTGATATATATATATTTGTCTTTTTGAGACAGGGTCTCCTTGTAGCCCCAGCTGTCCTGGAACTCATTATGTAGACCAGACTGGCCTCAAACTCACAAAGATCCACCTGCCTCTGGCCCCCAAGTGCTGGGATTAAAGGCGTGTGCCACCACTCCTGGCCCTTGATATATTTTTTTATAGTTACTGTCACATGAGTTTCTAAAGATGTCATAGGACATACAACAATCTGCGTTATGAATGAGGGTATTTTTTTCATTTACTCTAGTATTTTTTAATTTTCAGAATTTTATGTTATGTACATTAAACATTTTTAAGTACAATTTTAAATAATAAAATTGCATTTCTTTATCTTTTCCTGGATGAATTCTATGTAGTATGGCATGACAGGTAGATGAGCTGCAAAGTCTGGCACAGACCCCAAGAGAACATCCTCTCTTCTGACAACAACTGCAAAGTTCAGGAAGTGGCCCAAATCATGCTTTACCTTGAAGAGAAGATTCTCACAGAAGTCACCGACACTGTTTTAGCCATGGTTACAGTTTCTCACAGGCAAAGGGTACAGGTTAAAATCGGTCAAGAGAGCTCCATGGGGCAAGTGGAGGCGCAGTGTCTAGCACAGAGCCTGTCTTGGCTTCTCACCATGTGATCAAAACACGTTATCATCTTCATTGTGTGTCAGTACACACAAGGCGTTGCCTAGGAACCTGTGTCCAGTGTTTACATTAGGGCTTTATCACCTAGGCATGACTGATGAGCTGTTTGCCCACATGGTTAGTCAGTTTCAAGGTTCACTCTTACCACCTTCCTCAGGGCCCCTCCTCTAAGACTCTAAGATGTAGCTGGTTCCCAGCCTAAATCACACTGTGCAATCATCTGGTATCAGCCACCCAGATGCCATGGCAGCTTACTTCTCTAAGATGATACAAGTGCTACTGTGCTGCATGCTAAGCAACATGATTAGACCAGGCACTATGACTCAACAGCCAAGTCAAAGGAAGATGTTAGCAGTTACCTTCTAGCTGCTGAGCGCAAAGGCCAAACCTGCCTTTGGTCACAAATTCATTATTCGAATGGGTTGAAATACTCAGAGATTTCCATTTTATGCTAAATATACTTTTTTTCCACAAATGAACACTTTTTTTCCCTGAAAGTTTTGCATATTCTCAAGAAACTACTATATAAATAATTCAAAATATATACATGTGCAGTTGGTATGAAGGACATAGATGACAATAGTTGCTTTCAATTTAGCTTTTTTTATCTTATAATATCCTTATCTGATCTAAAATGATCACCCCTATCCTGTGAAATTTATAAAAAGAATATGTTTAATAAAAATACTATTAAATACTAATAAAGATACTATTAAGTAATATGCATTGATAAATTTATTAAATATTTGTCGACTTCCTGTATGGCAGTTATTAAGTATATTGCAATGAAGTAGTGTTTCTTTAACCACAATTGTGGTGTGTGCTATGATCATTCTTCTGTATACTGGGTCTTTAACAAGACACAGACCTTCGTGTAGCTTGTATTTTGTTGACAAGATCCACTTAAATAGAATGCTCTCTTTCGATGGTTCTGCAAACTTTCAGTATCTTTGTAAGGTGAATGCTGGCACATCTTGAACTTGGTCAATTTATTCAGCTTTGAGAAACCAACTGTCTCAACCATAAAGCATTTATTTGCTCACATTGAGAGTAAACATTGCCATCCTTAGGCACTGACATTTTTCTTTAAACGGTAACAATAAGTTAGTTCATCCCTTGGTTTTCTCTTAGTGTTGTTCTCTGAGAGATGCTAGAGTTCCAGAGGCCTGAAGTTTAGTGTCTTTATTTTCCGGTTTGGAGCTGAAGCCCAGTGTGGAAACCGAGCAAGGGCATGTGGTTGGCTGTCGAACACAGGTGGTTTTTAATAGAGAGCACTGTACTTGTGTTTCCTAAATCTTTATGGTCACTGAAAATGCACAGATTGAAGAACTGCTGTTTTTGCCCACAGCTGGATGCCAACGGGGAGCTACTCATCCGAAACGCCCAGCTTAAACACGCGGGGAGGTACACGTGCACCGCGCAGACCATCGTGGACAACTCCTCAGCGTCTGCGGACCTTGTTGTGCGAGGTAAGAGCTGCCAGCATCTCAAATTTAAAAACCAAAGGTATTTGACTTGCGCAAATTTGAGCAATCTTTGGTAACTCTAGAATTTCAAATTCTCGTATATTTACAACCTCAGTTCCATGACGTAGATGTATTTTTGGTTTCGTACCCACGGCTAGGGATAACTTATGCCAGACAAGTAGTAAACAGCATTGATTCTGTTTGTGTCGCTAACTACATATCTTCTAGAAAGTTAAACCACAAGCCTCCTACTGACTGTGCTTTAAGCTAAGTACTCAGGGCTGCAGAGATGGCTCAGTGGTTAAGAGCACTTGTTGCTCTTGCAGAGGACCCTGGCTCAGTTCCAGGACCCACATGGCACCTCACAACAGTCTATACTTCCAGTTCCAAGGAATTCAACACCCTCTTCTGGCCTCTGCAGGCATCACACATGCAAGTGGTGCACATACATACATTCAGGCAAACAATCATAGGCATAAAGTAAAAATAAATAAATTTTATAATCAGGTCTCACTGAGCTTCTTATTTCCCACTGAGGCTTCTTGGTGCGTGCAGTATAAAGCAACTACTTTATAATTTTATTTTAATTGGAAAATTTTACAGGAGTTATTTTAACTTCAAATGCCATATACTTGTCGGCATGAATAAAAATTGATGCATTTTCACGGTACTATTTATTGCTTATTTTCAAACAATGTTCTTGCTCCTATAGGTGATATGAAAATGGAATGGCATACATGTGTATGTATGTACATTGCAGGCTCTTTGCTCCTGGCCTCTGCTCTAGCGAAAGCTGGCTAGGAATGTGTTGACAGTCATTCACTGACTAACTAGGAGTGCAAGGAAGAAGGTCCTCTTAGCCTAGCCCCAAAGACGCTGCATGCATTGAGTGAGGACTGTTTACTTACGTGTTCCAAACGTCCAAGTAACTCACAGAACACCCTAGTATTTGTGCATCCAATCCTTGATTCACAGTTTTACTGTAGTGTTCTTTCCATATTATTGGTCGCCCAAATCTTCCCATGCTTCAAAGCATGCTGGAATGTTAAGAGTATTAGGACTTCTCAGATGGTCCAGCTGTGAGAGCGTCTCAGAACCTTCAGAATGTCCATGGTTTCACATGAATCTGCATATGATTGTCCTGTCTACTGTAAAATTCATACCTACATTGTGATTAAGTTACATTAGCCTTTGAAAAATTTTAAGACTCTAATTTTTCTCGCTAAATACCCTATAATTTTTAAATACTTGCACATTTTTGTTAGTTTTTAAAAATCAGACAAAGACTTAGCATATCAAATATATGGAGCTTATTTGTCTGAATTCCCTTATGCATCCAGAGTAATGTGATTCCCTTAATCTCACCCCCTCTTGATTCCTCTCTAGAATCCAGAGCCCCTTAGCTACACAGAAATGATGAAAAGTATGCGGCATCCTAATAGGGTAGTAAGAACCCAGCTGAAAGTTCCTCATCCAGATGAACTCAGCTATTCATTCCAGAGACCATCTACTGTACATTAATAAATAAAGCCCCGTGGTTACAAAATCCCAAGTTAAAGAAACTTCATGTAGGCTCAGCATCTCCATTCAGAGTATTTTGTTGTTTGAGACATTGGCTGTTTTCAGGTGTTATCAGAAAAAGAAACAAGTTCACATTTCTCTAGTCAGAGCCATTAGCTGTTAAGCCATTCCTAGCAGTACCCCAAGTGAAGACTTAATTAAAATTGTTTACATATTAGAAGGGTAAGCTTCAATGTTGTAAACTGGTTTATATGACAGTACATGGACATCAGTGTCCTCTTGTTGTTGTGCCATGGTGAGCTCTTTCCATTAATACTGTAAAATAGTCTAGTAATACTGTAAAATAGAAGATTCCTTATAGACAGAGTACAAGAGTAGTAATTGTAGAATATACATGCTTAGTTATTAATAATCATACACAGTCTGTATTTTTATAGAGCCTATAATAAGTAGTATGTGTAATTTAAAAATGAAAACTTTCTTCTAAAGCAATTTTTAGTGGCGTGAAAAATGCTTTTGGCAACAGGTGAACTCAGTGGAAATATGGTAAAGCATTTTAAGTCCCTGCACAATATTAATTTCCCACAATAGAGAAGGCATTGGTTGTATATAATGAGAAAACTTGGGAACTCAAATAGAGTAAGCTAGGCAGACCTTGTGTACATCAAAGTGAATACAGTGTAGACCTTCTAACTTGTCTTATGTATTTGAATCAGAAGATATACAAATGAACAACTTTCCTTACTTTGTGTAATAATACTAATGTTCTTATTAATTTATTCATTTAATTATTACCTTGCATTTGGTTAAGAAAGTCATAAGCTGTGTCCACGGGCATGCACCAGTGGGGCCCGCAGGCTAAACTTAAATGTGAATGCCCATGTGTATGTGCATTTCCTGGAAGGAGACTGTACAATCCTCCTTTTTGGCCAGCAATTGCCAAAAGTTGTTACTTATTTTTTCCCATATAGATTAAGAGAAGAAAGATGTAATTACTCATTTAATGTAAAAGTAGTTAAAGCTAAAAAATTTTATGTAGTGAAAACAATACTGTAAATTTGGTGGTACAAGCCTTTAATCTCATCACTTAGAGGGCAAGGCAGGCTGATCTCTGAGTTCTAGGCCAGCCTGGGCTACACTGACAGTAAGTTGCACTTTAAGCATCAGTTTGTACTCAAGACTTTAGGAGTATATGCCTATTTCCCAAAACATAGTGAGGAGTTTACAGTAGCCCAACCTCACCTGAAAATTTTTCTGTGGTCTCAGCTAGCCAAGATCAACCGTGTTCTGATATATTAAATGGATAGTTCTAGGGGGCTGGAGAGACACCTCAGAGGTTAAGAGCACTGACTGTTCTTGCAGAGGAACCAGGTTCGATTCCCAGCACCTACTTCTTGGGCATTGCATAACATGGGTGCACTTACACGCATGCAGGCAATACACTCATACACATGAAATAAAAATAATAGAATATTTAAAAAATAAGAGGATAGTACTAGAAATAAATAATTCATATATTTTTAAATAGTGTACTCTTCTGAGTAGCGTGATGAAATCTCTCCTTGCCCCACCCCATTCTGCCTGAGATGTGATTCATTTTTTTTTTTGGTCAGTATATCACAGTGTATATACTGCCCACCTGGCAGTCAATCAGAGCAATCATTGTGTTGAAATAACCTTATTTCACTCGTAATGCTCCCAAAGCACAAAGTTTTATACAGCACATTTTATAATGTTGTTAGCTATTAATCTCTGAGTGTGCCTGTATCAGCTACTTTTCTGTTGCTGTGATAAGGCAGCTAATAGAAGGAAGAGTTAATTTAGCTTATGGTTCCAAAGGGGTGAGAGTTCATCATAAGGAGAAGGCATGGCGGCACTGGCGGCACAGAAAGCTAAGCTCGCGTCTTCAAGCAGGCACAGGAAACAGAGTGTTGGGTTGAAGAACTCCAGCAACGGTTAAGAACCCTCAAAGCCCACCCCCAGCGACATGCTTCCTCCAGCAAGCCACACCTCCTGAAACCCCCCAAAACGGCACCACCAACTGGGGACAAAATATCCAAATACTTGGAGTCTATGGGGTACGCTCTCATTCAAACCACCACAGTGCCAAGTTCTTACATTAAACTTCATCATAAGTATGTGTTTCTATAATATAAATGTCGGGTTTAATTCTACCTGCAGTTTCAGGCATCCCCCATGGGTCTTAGAATGTATCTTCTGCTGATGTGTGTGTGGGGCGGGTTGGGGGGCAGTCCTCTGCCTCCACCTATGGGGGTTACTAGATACCTATAAGAGCTGGCCAGATTTAAGAAGGACTAATTCCAAAGACAAAAGCTTTTGATAAT
Source organism: Nannospalax galili (assembly GCF_000622305.1). Lineage (NCBI taxonomy): Eukaryota > Metazoa > Chordata > Mammalia > Rodentia > Spalacidae > Nannospalax > Nannospalax galili. Next base: position 1,104,582 of record NW_008340410.1, on the reverse strand, counting down.
GCAACTAGCTTAGTATATAAGTTAATATGTTCTATCAATAAATTAAAATGAATGTGTAAATATTAAGACATAATTAAGAATATGAATTTCTTTGTGTGTGCATATATGTGTGTGCATTTTGTTTGTGGGTGTATGTATGTGTAATAGTGCACATATGTATGTATGTGTGTGTAATTCCAAAGACAAAAGCTTTTGATAATGCAACTAGCTTAGTATATAAGTTAATATGTGCTAGCAATAAATTAAAATGAATGTGTAAATATTAAGACATAATTAAGAATATGAATTTCTTTGTGTGTGCATATATGTGTGTGCATTTTGTTTGTGGGTGTATGTATGTGTAATAGTGCACATATGTATGTGTGTGTGTGTCAATTTGTGTGTGTGTGTGTGTATGTAAACCAAAGAACCCCCTGAGGTGCTGTTCTTTCTCAGGTACCATTCACCTTGTTCTCTGAAACAGGGTCTCCCACAGCCTGGGAACCATCAAACACACTAGACTAGCTGGCCAGCAAGTGTAAGGATCCACCTGCTGCTGCCTCCTCAGCACTGGGATTGTAAGTGTGCGTCTCTGCGCTCAGCTTTTTAGCACAGGTTCTGGAGATGGAACTTGGGTCTTCATGCCTGTGCAGCCAGCATGGTACAGAGTGAGCTATCTCTCCAGCCCAAGATTGTGGATTTTTAAATCTGTATACCTTGAAGGAAATGAATACATAGCAAAAAATGTTTATGTCCTCAACATTTTGTGTCTGTGTGTATGTATTTGTGTGCATATTTATGGTGAGAGAGACAGTGGGGTGTTGGTGAAGCTTGATGGATGTAATATGTATGAGAAAAATGTTTAGTTTGTCTTTTACTATTTTAATTAATTAGAGAATGGAGACAATTAGTTAAATCTGAGTGTCTTTGTATAAACAAATTTTCCATCGTTATAACAAAATATTACAAAATACTTGAACTGGGATAATGTATAGAGAAAGCAGGTTTGTGTAGCTCACAGTTTACAGGATCCAAGGGTGTGGCTCTGGCACTGGCTCAGTTCTCCTGAGCTCTTACAGCTCATGACATCCAGCAATGGGAATGCATGAGAGAGATCATATGACAATATACGTATAATATGTAACATGTGCAACTCACACCATGAAGCAGCAACCCATGCAGGACATAGCACCCTTAGCCCCTTAATGACTTTGCACTTTGCCCTACTAAAGATTCCACCACCTCCCAACGTCACGCTGGGGAACCAAGCTTCCCACACACAAAGCCTGGGGACCCACGAAAACTGTGTCCAAAACCATAGTTGCCTCTAAACAAAACCAGAATAAATACAGGGCAAGCAGATGCAGCATCAGATCTGATTTCATGGAAAATTTTACTCTCAACCACTTTTGTCTCTGCCAGCTGTTAGACTCTGCTAGACTCCGTTAGCTGAGTCTGAGGAGTAAGAGAAACATCAGTAGCTGTCAGAAACGGCTCCGGTATTCAGCTATGAGAACTCATCTTTTATAAAACCATAGAGTCTATAAAAACCATCACACCTCAGTTTATTTAAACACTAATTGTGTATAAAGATTCTCAAAGAAAGAAGGTCAGAAAAAATAATCTGCGCATCCAGGTCCGCACACAATTTGAAATCAGGACCCACACAGGACTCATCGTTTCCACCTTCCCAAAGCTTCCTTTTCTGACAAAAGCAAGATTACTCTTTGTAAAACAGGGAGTGTTCAACTCCTCCCTGGTCATTACAAATTTAGATAAATCAAATATGAAATCATGCAAAAAACCCAGCCAGCTAAGGAAGCAAGGGATGATAAAAGAATCAAGAGGAAAAGAAATACTAAGTAAAGTCCAGTGTCTTAAAGGGTGTCATGAATGAAGTAGGAATTAAAATAAGTGTACCATTAGCCAGGCCTGGTGGCACACACCTTTAATCCCAGCACTTGGGAGGCAGAGGCAAGCAGAACTCTGTGAGTTCAAGGCCAGCCTGGCCTACATAGTGAGTTCCAGGCCAGCTGGGGCTACAGGAAGACCCTGTCTCAAAAAGATATAAATAAATAAATAAATAAATAAATAAATAAATAAATAAATAAATAAATAATGGAAAGTGTACCAATATCATCAAATAATTCAGATGGGAATGGACAAAATGTCTCTAAAACAATGAACTGTAAAAATGCAATCATTTGGAGAAGACAAAACACCTTTAAGTGACAAAACATGATCACTGAAATAAAGATTCAATAGATGGGGCTGGAGAGATGGCTCAGTGGTTAAGAGTTCTGGCAACTCTTGCAAAAGACCAGGGTTTGATTCCCAGCACCCACATGACTACTGACAACCATCCATAACTCCAGTTCTGGGGATCCAATGCCGTCTTCTGACCTCTGAGGGCATTTCATACATGTGGTGCACTTACATACCTGCAGGCAATACACTCATACACATGAAAATAAGTAAATAAATGAATAATTTTTAAAATTGAAGAATGAATTAAATAGCACATTAAGGACAGATTGGGAACGAATTAGAGAACAGAAGGTTAGAGCTAATGAATCACATTTCAGCATAGAGATTCAAAAGTAAATTATGAAAAAGATATTACAACATTGAGTATACAGCTGGGCTTGGTGGTGTGCACCTCTAGATCCATCTACCTGGCATGCTGAGGCAGGAGGATCACTTGAACTGAGAGCTTTGACACGGGCCTGGCTAATAGAACTAGACTCAAACTCAAAAAATGAGAAAAGACACTGATGGTATAATGAGAGATTATTATTTGTCATTAGATGAACAAAAAATAAAGAGAATCATATTCAAAGATACGATGAATACAGGTTTGAAGCATTAAGGATAAGCATGATTCCTCATATTCAAGAGTCGTAAGAAAATAAGTAAAAATAAATAAAAGAACTGCAGAAAATCGAAGTGAGGACCGGATTTTAGGAGCATCACCAGGAGAAAGAACAGCTATACAAAGACAGAGCAACACAGTGACAGCAGGTCGTTGGGTAACAATAATGACAGAAGACTATGGGGGATAATCACCTACAGGGTGGTCTCCAGTGACCCTTGTTTCCTGGATGCCACCCCTGTCACACTCTGTGAACCAGGAGAAACCTGTGATTTCTCAGGATAAATATGAAGATACTGTGTTTGTGTCTGGATGCCTTAGTCTGGGGTAAGATAGCAGCCACATCAGAGGATATTTCAGTGATCCTTGGAGAAGTTTGCATGAAGAGGAAATGAGACTTCTCCAGTGCCATGTGCTGATGTTCCAGTGATGGAGCAAGTCATTGAGGGCTACAGTTGGCATCTTGATTACAGCTTTCAGCTAGCAAGATAAATTGATCACCAACCATTCCACTCACACTGATGTCACCATGGTGTGTTCCCTTCAATATACCGAAAGAAAAATAACCCTCTATTAGATACTTATCTACACAGCTTCCCATTTCACAATGAGAAAAAGTTAGATCCAGAAAAACAGACACGGTTTGTTGTTCCTGAAGGGATATCTGATGGATAGATTCAGGACAAAGGCAAACAACTCCAGGAGAAAATTCCGAGATGCCAGACTCACAGGAAATGAAGAACTCAATGAACATGAATAAATCCAAGCTCTCTTGCTCTGTTTGATTTCTTATAACTTAATACTTAGTACTGGACCAATTAGAAGCAGCCAAGACCTGCTGCTCACAGTTCTGATCAAGATGCCAACAGGACTAACGGAGGCCTGTGATCCAGCTCATGATGCATCATCTAGCTGTGTCCTTGTATTGGAGAAATGGTGAGGTAGTTTTCCGGATGCTCTTTTTTAAGGACACATTACACTTTGCAACAACTCTGTGAAAGGAATAAGCCATGCTACAATCAGGAACAATTTTTATAAACCACATGCCTGACGAAAGATTTGTATGAGCATGCACAAAGAGCTTAATGCAACAATTAAAAACAGAATAATCCAATATAAAACTAAACAAAAGATGTGAACAGACATTTCACTGATGAGATTTTGCCAAATAAAGATGGTAAGAAAGTACCATCATGAATGATGAAAAGATGTCCAACTTGGTGAACCATTGGAGAAATACAAATTGGAAACCCAGTGATGTATCACCACAGACCTGTTAAAAAGGCTATAACCAAAAAATGATGTAGAGACGGGATGATTACATTACTGGTGAAGATGTCAAAGGGATTGCCATGCAGGAAAAGGTTATGGTGGCCTCTGAGAAGGAGGATGAGCTCACCACAGGATCTAGCAACTGTGCCCCAGCCATTTATCCACAGACAAAAGCATTTTTCAAATTTTAAAATTATTTTTATTTAGTTTATGTATATGAGTATATTGCCTGGAGGTAAGCAAGTGTACCTGTGTTGTACAATGCCTGTGGAGGTCAGAAGAGGGCATCAGCTCCCCTGGAACTGGAGTTACTGGCAGTTGTGAGCTCTTTTTTTCCCTTTATCCCCAAGCTTCCTTGTATAACCCTCCTTCCCCCTTCCTATTTAAATAACCCTGTTTTTATCTATTCTATGGCAGTGGTGTCAGCACACACAAGTCCCATGCAAACTCAGGCATGAACCCAGCATAGCACTGGGAAAATGAACAGTAGACCCCAGTCTGAAGGAATGTTGGCAACTGCTTGCTGCTGGATGGAGAAGAGCTGATCTTCCTAAAACAAGGGACTCTAGGGAGGCTGACTAGACTCAGTGGATGGACTTGCACTGGGGAATGGCTGGGGGCACTGATGACACATTGGGCAGTAACAGGGATGACAGAGTATATGGGCTCCAGTAGGGGGGTTATGGGAGGGTGCCAGTGGGGATGGGGGTGTAAAGGTGATTAAGATTGTTTGAGCTGTTCTGTATGAAATACACAAAAATTCAATTAAAAAAAGATGTTGAAAAAAATTAAGAACATAGTGGCACATTTTATGATACCCAGCACCACTTAGCAAAGCAGCTTTAGAAATCATATTCTAAAGCAGAGATGTGTGTGATACAAAGCCTGATATAGTGTTGACAGTTTAGAAGACCTTTACAGATCAAAATCATTTTGTAATTAATTAAAAATCTCACTATTACACTTAGGATATTTTTAGATTTCTAATGTAAAAAAATCTATGCTAAGAGCATTGGTACAAATTTCTGTCTTTGTAATAGAATTTTACTTGTAAAAGAAAATAACTTCCAGGGGCTGGAGAGATGGCTCAGAGGTTAAGAGGACTGATTGCTCTTGCAGAGGACCCAGGTTGGATTCCCAGCACCCACATGGCAGCTAACAACCATCCGTAACTATAGTTCCAGGGGATCTGAAACCTTATGACCTCTGAGGGCATTGCATGACACAGATGCACTCACACACATGCAGGCAATACTCTCATACACATAAAAATAAAATATATTTTAAAAGATTTTTACTGAGCTTTTGTAATTTTATACAACAGTTCTTGATCAAAGTTAGACACCCTGCCCTATCTATAAATCCCCCATCTCTGACCTGATGTACTCCGTCATACATGTTAAGTCCTATCCAATCAAGCATTTGTGCCCAGATGTCCTTCAGTGAAAATTCATCCACTGGAGTCTAGTCAGCCCATCTAGACATGGTATATAAGGCACACTCTCCCTCACCCAGTAGTAAGCAGTCTCTAATAGTTCTCAGTCTAGGGCCAGCCTGCCACCCATTTTTCTCCTCCCCTCTGGGCCCTTGTCTGATTGACTTGGCATGGGTCCTGTGCTCGATGCTACCATTACCACAAGTTCACATGTACAAGCTTCCAGTGGTCTGAAAGCCTATGCTTCCCTGTGTTCATGAACCAGCCCTGTCTCTTACAATCTTTCCACCCCCTCTTCTGCAATCGTCCCTGAGCCCTAGGTGGGTGGAGTTTAATATAGGAGTCCTGTCCAAGGAGCCACACTTTGTAGACTCTTATTCTCTATGCTTTGGCCGTTTGTGACCCTTTGTGTTCCTGGCCTTCTGTTGCATGAGGGAGCTTCACTGATGAGAACTGAGAGATGTATTAGTGCTCTCTTTACCCCTTGTTCTTATGTTCCAAGAGACTTAGGTATAGAAGTTGTATTGTAGATGTGTCACTTAGGCTTGGGCAATTCATAGACAATCTATATGACCAGTTGTGGAACTCTGTAAATTCTCCATCTGTTGCAAAAGCTTCTTTGATGAGTGGTGACTGGGATACTTGTCTGTAAATATCAGGATCCATATTTTGCACATAGTAAGAAATTACATTTGTCTAGGGATGTGACAGACTTGGAGTTTCCCCTAAGATCTATGACCTCTCCAGCCATGTGTATTTGGCCAGATTTACAGTACCACGCATGAGTTTCCTCCCACTGAGTGAGCTTTAAGTCGATCAGGTAAACATTGATTACTTCCAAGATAAAAGTGCTGCTACTGCACCTGTATCATTTGCTGTGCTGGTCACTGATGTGGTTTTTAGGCCTCGAAGCTGGGGTTGGACCATCGATTGATGCTCTCCCTTAGCAACTTGTATAGTGCTCTTCAGAGCTATGAGAGCTAGCTTTTAGGAGAGATGGCTTCCAGGTCAGTTCCAGCTCCGTTGCTTCAAATCTCATGTCTGAAGTATGTTGTCTTCAGCAATAGGGTCTTACCTTCATGCTATAGGAGGCAATCAAGGGCTGTGGCAATGGCCTATGTAATTCTGGGAGTCTCTTGGACTACCCTAGCCAACAACTCAAAGGAAGGTTTTTCTTGCCTGGCACAGTTTCTTGTTATGTAGCCTTCAGCTATGCATATGACTCATGGAGAGATATCATATGTGTAATTTGTCAGTAGGTTTTTAGACTAATATAATTCCCTCTTTTTTTTTTTTTACACTAGCTAGGCATTATTTATCTCTCTTCTCTATCTCCCTGCCTAACCCTCTTTCATGCCCTTCCCTTTTAAAGTATCCCCATTTTCCCCATCTCTCCCTGGATAATACCAGTCTCCTATGGTCCCACTTTTTATGAACTCCATTTTCTCCTTTGTCCCCAAAGTTCCTTGTGTAATCCTCCCTCCTCCTCCCATTTAACAGCCCCCATTTTGCCCGTTCCTTCCTAGTAACATCTGTCTCCTGATGTTCTTCTCTCTCAGGTTCCTTCCTTCCCTTTCTCTCCCTGGTTGCTTTTATTTTCCTGGTCCCTGCAGTTACATCGGGATACACACTCACATGTAAGGACTGGGTGCTAGGATCCACAGATGAGAGAGAAAAATACATTGTTTTTCTGAGTCTGTGTTACTTCGCTTAGTATAACAGTTTCTACTTCCATCCATTTACCTGCAAATTTCAGGATTACATCTTTCTTTTTTTTATTTTGTAAAAATCTTTAATAAAATATTTGACATCTCAAGAGAACAGTTGTCCATAGGAGAAATCGCACCCTGGATTTGAGGCAATCATTTTTCAAAATTAACTTATATCAAGCAATAGGAACTATGTTGTAGGACCAGAATTAAAACAAGGATAAATGAGATAAAATCTTGTCCAGAAAAAATATTTGGGGGCTAATTTGACAATTTTAGTTTACATAAGAACTTACTTATAAGCCAAATTTGATAATAACTGAATTACTTTTTTATTATTCCTTCTGCATTTCTTTAAAAAATATTTTTACTGATTCTGTGAAATGTTTCTTTTTTAAAAGAAAAGCATGGGTCAATTTTTTTTTCTTTTTTTTTTTTTTTTTGGCCTTTGGAACAGAGCATGTTGCTAAGAGGCCCAAGCACATTTTGACATTTAGCCGAGAAACTGGCTACATTTCTTTGGGGTCTTTTTACCTTAACTGCTTAGCCAATTCCTACCTCCTATTCTTATCACACCATCCTCTGAAGAGGTTACCCAAAGTGCCAATAGGGAATTGGGACACAGACTGCTCTGGCTACTTCTATACTGAGCAGGGACACGGGGTGAGGCAATTGGAGTACCCCTTCAGTGGGTCTATCTAAAAGACTCCCAAATTTCATAACTCTTATCTCTAAGGGGAAAAGAAAGTTCTTGAATTGCGACTAGGAGATGTGAAGAAGAAATAAAGCTAACAGTAATTAGCATTACAAGTTCTAGACAAGGAACTAGAAAATAGAACAGGGCAATTTTCAAATGTTCTTAAGAGTCCATTGGATTTTCTTGACAAGGGCTTCCAGAAGCATCTCTCTATTGGGTTCCTCCTCATTTTTCTTTTGTCTTCCAGGCTGGACTCTAGAGTGATGGATTCAGGATTTGCTGTCAGGTATTTTGATAGTGTTGGAGTGGTTAGAATCAGTATCAGTTCCCTCTCAAAGGCTTCTGGATGGGGGAGAGAACAAATTTATCCATCATTATAAAACAATAGCTGGCTGTCTCTCTTAGCTACAGGTGGGCACTACAGTATTGGAGACCAAGATTTGAAGTCCTACATCTGAGCAGCATTTTCTGGTTAGGAACAAAATCATCAATGAAAAACAATTGTCTAAATAACTTTTTATATATACTTAAGCCTAATGTCTGGGACGTGTAATCACTTGAATTCTTAAAGAAATATACTGATGACTTTACTCTTTGGTTATACTTTCCTTTTGGGTGTTTAAGACCATACAGTTCACCCAAATAAATCCATTTATTTTTACACTTAAGGTCATTTGAGGTTCTGTTCCTCAGGGGTCACATGGGCTTGGGAGGAGCTCCTGGCTCCTTTCTTTTACCAGTTCCATCTATGTAAAGTTAAGTTGAAGGTCCTGCTTGACCATGTCTGGCTTCACTTGGAAGCATGAATGAGATGTGTCCTCTGAGTTGACCCTCCGCTTTGTAGACTGGACACTGGTTCAAGTCAATCTTGTGGGGTCTCCATGGCCTCCCTGAATAAGAGGACAGGTGACTGACCACAGTTACAGGATGTTTTGAGAGATGTTCCATAGTCCCCTGGAACTTAGTCGACCTTGGAGGGCAAGGAGCAAAAACTGTCCTTTAAGTCCCTTTGACCACATTAATATAGGCATCAAGCTATAGCTGTTAAATTTCCAATAAGGTTAGTTCCACCAGTCTGGTACTTTTAATTGTCATGTGCTATATAGGTAAGGCTTGGGTAGAAAACCAAATATTTTCAGATAAACCTTGCCTAGGACATATATTTCTTGATCTAGTATGTATAATTTGTCAGTAGGTTGTTGGACTAATACGTGTATATTATTTTTGTCTCACCCTTTATATATAATGACAAACCTAAACAGGCTGTTATCACTTGCTTAGGATTTCTCATTTTCTCTGTCTATTTTGGAAAATATCTCCATTCCCATATCCTTCTAACATCTTTTACATTCTCATTTTCTTTTTTTTTTTTTTAATAATTATGAGCCATGATAGCACTAACAAACAAATTTTCTATCTTTTGTGAGACTTCTTTTCCTGGGGATGCTCAGCAATGCTTATTCCCTTTCAAGAATCTAGCATCGAGCCAATGTTTGAATAAAGTTTTACTGAGGAACCAATGAATTTATTGAGCTTAGTTACCAAGTGTCCTGGTTTGTTTCTTCATTGCTATGACAAACACTCTGACCGCTACCAACTTGGGGAGGAAAGAGTTTATTCAGCTTACATCTCCCAGGTCACGGTTCATCAGGGAGCTCAAGGTAGGAACTCAGGGCAGGAACCTGGAGGCAGGAGCTGGAGCACAGGCCATGGAGGAAGGCTGCTTACTGGCTTGTTTCCCTGGCCCCTGCTCAGCCTGCTTTCTTAAGTGACATAGGTCCCTCTACCCATGGGTGGCACCACCCACAGTGGGCTGGGCCCTCCCACAGCACTCAGCAATCAAGAAGGTGCCCCATGAACATGGTCACAGGCCAGTCCAATGAAGGCAATTCCCCAGTTGAGGCTCCCTCAACCCAGGTGGTGTCAAGTTGACACTAAAGCTATCCAGCACAACTGACCCCTTGTCAACTTGACACACAAACACATCACTATTAAACCATAACCTTTCCAATTCTTGTTCCCAAGATATGATGTTAACATTAACATTATAACATAAGACAGTAAAACCTTAAAAACCCCACAGTCCTTAAAAAATCCAAACACTTAAAAGTCCATAGTCTCTTTTAATAGTCGCTTAACTGTGGGTGGGCTTCTGTAAAATCCCAAACAAGCACTGTCTTATCAGAAAGGGAAGA
>NW_008340410.1:1081886-1093585 GCF_000622305.1 Nannospalax galili | reverse complement strand
CCCTGTCAGATGTGTCACTGGTGAAGATTTTTTCCCATTCTGTAGGTTTTCCGTTCACTTTTTATTGTGTCTTTTACTCTACAGAAGTTTTGTAATTTAGTGAGGTCCCACTTGTTGATTCCTGACCTTAATTCCTGAACTTCTGTCTGATTTAGAAAATCCTTCCTTTCCTACATCTATATCTTGTAAGTTACTGCCAATATTTTCTTCTAATAGTTTCAGTTTCCAGTTTCACATCGAGGTATTTGATACATTTGGAGTTGACTTTTGTGCAAGGTGAAAGCTAAGGTTCTAGTTTCATTCTTCTACAGGTGGAGATCCAGTTTTGCCAGCACCATTTGCTGAAGATGCTGCCTTTCCTCCATTGTGTGTTCTTGGCACCTTTGTCAAATATGAAGTGGCTGAAATTGCATGTATTTGGGTTTGGATCATCAATGATGTTCCATTGATCTGTATTTCTATTTTGGTGCCAGTACCATGCTGATTTTATGACTATAGCTCTGTAGTATACTTTGAGATCTTATATAGTAATCCCCCCAGCATTGCTCTTTGTGCTCAGGGTTGCTTTGGCTATCCGGGTTTTTTTGTGTTTCTATATGAACTTATGGATTTTTTCTAATTCTGTGAAGTATGTCATGGAGATTTTGATTGGGATTGCATTGAATCTATATATTGCTTTTGGGAGAATGGTCATTTTCACAATATTAATTCTTCCAATCCGTGAGCACAGGAGGTCCTTACATCTCCTGGTGTCTTTCTCTATCTCTTTCTTTAATGATTTAAAATTTTCATTGCAGAGATCTTTGGTGGTTTTGGTCAGGTTTATTACTATATATATGTATATATATATATATATATATATGCAGCAATTATGAATGCATTGGTTGTGGGTTTGTTGTATATAGCTTTAATTATGTTGAGGTATGTTCCCTCCAGTCCAATTCCCTCTAGGATTTTGAACATAAATGCATGCTGAAGTTTGTCAAATGCATTTTCTGCATCTATTGAGATGACAATGTGGTTTTTGTCTTTGAGTCCATTTATATGATTAATGATGTTTATTGACTTGTGTATATTGAACCAGCCCTGCATCTCTGGGATAAAGCCTACTTGATCATGGTGAATGATCTTTTTGATGTGCGTCTGTATGTGGTTTGCAAGTATTTTGTTGAGAATTTTTGCATTTATGTTCATTAAGGATATGGTCTATAGATTTTTTTTTTTTTTTGGTTGCGTGTTTACCTGGTTTGGGTATTAGAGTGATGCTGGCTTCATAGAAGGAACCTGAGAGTTCTCCCTCTGTTTCTATGGTTTTGAATAATTTAAGTAGTATTGGTTGGAGGTCTTCTTTAAATGTCTGATAGAATTCTGCTCTAAATCCATCTGGGCCTAGGCGTTTTTTAGTTCGGAGGCTTTGTATTACTGTTTCAATTTGTTTATATGTTATGGGTCTGTTTAAACTGTTGATCTCTTCTTGGTTTACCTTTGATGGTTCCTATGATTTCAGATATCCATCCATTTCTTTTAGATTTTCAGATTTAGTAGCATATAGGTTTTTAAAATATTCCCTTATAATGGTCTGGATCTTTTGGGTGTCTGTTGTGATGTTCCCCCTTTCATCTCTGATTTTGTTGATTTGGATTTGCTCTTTCTTTCTTTTGGTTAACTGGGCTAAGGGTCTATCTTGTTTAGCTTTTCAAAGAACCAGCTCTTAGGTTCATTGATTCATTGCATTGTTTTCTTTGTTTTTATTTCATTAATTTCTGCTCTAATTTTTGTTATTTCTTCTCTTCTGCTGGGTTTGGGTTTTATTTGTTCTTGTCTTTCCAATGTCTTGAGTTGCAATGTTAGGTCATTTATTTGGGTTCTTTCGAATTTTTTAATGTAGGCACTTAGACTATAAACTTTCCTCTTAGGACTGCTATTTTTATGTCCCAGAGGTTGTGTTGTGTTGTATTGTCCTTTTTGTTGAATTCTGGGAATTCTTTTATTTCATTCTTAATTTCTCCTTTGACCCACTCATTGTTTGCAAGTGTGTTGTTCAATCGCCATGAGTTCGTGTAGTGACTAGAGCTTCACCCAGTGTTGATTTTGAGCTTTATTGCATTGTGGTCCGATAGAATGCATGGGATTATTTCAACTTTTTTGTATTTGTTGAGATTTGTTTTGTGGCCCAGTATTTGGTCAATTTTTGAAAAAGTTCCATGGGGTGCTGAGCAGAAAATGTATTCTTTGGTGCTTAGGGGGAATATTCGAAAGATGTCTGTTAGGTCCATTTGATGTGTGGTATCATTTCCTTCAGGCATCTCTGTTTATTCTTTGTCCAGTTGACCTGTCTAATGGAGACAGTGGGGTATTGAAGTCCCCTACTATTACTGAGTTAAGGTTAATCTGTGTCTTAAAGTCCTGTAGTGCTGTTTTTATGAATTTGGGTGTACCATAGTTTGGTGCATATATGTTAAGGATTGTAATATCTTCTTTGTTAACTGTTCCTTTGATCAGAATGAAGTGACCCTCCTTATCTCTTCTGATTAGTTTTACTTTGAAGTCTATTTTGTCAGATATTAGTATTGCAACCCCTGCTTGTTTCTTAGTGCCATTTACTTGGAATATTCTTTTCCATCCTTTTACCTTAAGGTAGTGCCTGTCGTTGAAGGTGAGATGGGTTTCTTGCAACAGCAAAGAGATGGATTTTGTTTCTTAATCCATTTTCTTAGCCTGTGTCTTTTGACTGGGGAGTTCAGTCTTTGTGTTCTCTGTGTAATTTTGTGTTTCCTAGATTATATCTTTGTTTATTTTCTTTTGTTGCCCCAAGATATAGTTGTTTCTCTCTTTGCTCTCTGTATAGCTTCAAGTATTCTTTGAAGGGCTCATTTTGTATTCTTTCAGGACATGTATTCTTTCAGATTTTTTGTGTCATGGAAGATTTTTCTTTCCCCCTCAACTATAATAGACATTTTTCCTGGGTAAAGTATTCTGGGCTAACATCTATTGTCATGTAGAACTGGAAATACCTTGATCCAGGCTCTTCTGTCTTTCATAGTTTGCATTGATAAGTCAGCTGTAATTCTGATGGGCTTTCCTTTGTATGTGACTTGTTTTTCTTTTGCTGCTTTCAGTATTCTCTCATTGTTCTGTACATTTAGTGCTTTTAATATGATATGTCATGGTGAGTTTCTTTTCTGATCCTGTCTATTTGGTGTTCTATGTGCTTCCTGTATTTGTATGGGGATGTCTTCCCTTAATTTTGGGAAGTTCTCTTCTAGAATCCTGTTTAAGATCTGGTCAACACTGTTAACCTGAAATTCTTCTCTTTCCTCTATTTCTATGATCTGCAGATTTGGTCTTTTCATGGTGTCCCACATCTCTTGCATATTCCATTTCTGTATTTAAAAATTTTTTTTCATAATCTTTGCATGAGTGGTCCAGTTCTTTAACTTTATCCTCTAGTGTTGATACTCTGTTTTCCATTTCATTCATTCTAGGGGTGAGGCTTTCCCCTGTTGTTTCAAGTTGGCTTATTGAGTTTTGCACTTCCTTCTTCATTTCTGCCTGAGTTTTCTTCAATGTTTCTATCTCTTTTGTGAATTCGTTCAGAGGTTTATCCCTATCTCCTTTTAGCACTTTGATTTGTTTGTCTCTGTGTTCTTTAAATTCGTTGAAATCCTTGATCATGTTTATGATTGTTCTTTTAAATTCAGTGTCCTGGGTTATCTCTAGGGGGTTCTCCTAGTAGAACTCTTCTACAGGATTGGTGGAGTTTGGTGGAGACATAATGATTTTGCTTTCTATTTTATTAGTCTTTTGTTGTGATTTTGGCATATGAATTTCTTTTGTTTTTTTATGATTCTGATATGAGAGTTAAGTTGAAGTATGCTTCTGTTTGTATTATCGGGGTGCCTGGATCCTTTCTTTATTGGTTATGTAAAGCTGGTTGGTACAGGGTTCAGGTTCTCTCAGGTTTAATTTGGAGGGAACTGATAGCTTCGGATCAGCTATTCAGGAGTACCCACAGAAGCCCAATTCAGGTTCCAGTCAGGTAAACTCAGGCTTCCTTCACCAAATGGAGGTAGGATCCAGGAGCTTTCAGGCAGTCCCCTGTGTTCTCAGGCCCTCTGCCAGAGGGAGGCCAGAACTCGGAACTCTCTGGGGGTCTGCTGAGGTCAAAGCTTCTACAATCATCTTTCTTTACTGCTGAGTAGAACTCCATTTTATAAATTAACCACATTTTCATTATCCACTCATCAGTTGAGGGGCACTTAGGTTGCTTCCATCTCTTAGCTATTGTGAAAAGGGTAGCAACAAACATGGATGTATAAGTGTCTCTGCAATAGGATGAGTTCTTTCAGTATATGCCAAAGAGTGGTATAACTGGGTCAAATAGTTCATTCATAGTTTTTAAAGAGTTCTCCACACTGTTTTCCATAGAGATTGCACAAATGTGCAGCTCCACCAGCAGTGGATGAGTGTTCCCCTTTCCCCACATCCTCTCCAATGTTTGTTATCATTTGTTCTTTTCATCTTAGCCAGTCTGACTGGGGTAAGATGAAATCTTAAAGTGGTTTTAATTTGTGTTTCCCTAGTTACTAATGATGCTGAACACTTTTAAAGCTGTTTCTTAGCCATCTTTATTTTATTTGATCTTAACCCTAAAACATTCTCCACAGAATCTGAAAATGTTTTGATGAAGAGGAGCTGATCAGAAAATATCAATTCATGTACATGATTTTTTGCTCAAATACATTTGTGCTGTTGTATTAGAAGATTCTGTTCAATTTCTCTCATGTGAATTCTTATTTGTAGAGAACAGTGTGGTGTGCGTGCATGTGTGCATGCGTGTGTGCGTGTGTGTGTGTGTGTGTGTGTGTTGCTTTCCACTTTCTTTCAAAGGCAAAACATACAGTTGCTTAGTGGGGAGCAATCAAAGTAGGATGTCATGTTTATTTTCTGTCAGCTTTTGAAATTTTCATACTAGGAATAATGACGTGGTTATCAGATTCTTTCTTAGTGACTAAGTATTTGGGGGATGTTTGTTGACTAAGGTAATGTAACAAAGATTAACAAAATAACATGATGGAAATGATCGGTACACTGTTTCTGGATAGCACTGCTGTATTTTAAAGCCATTCTGAATATCTAAGGGAAAGCCTTCCCGTGGCATGCTTGGCTGTTTGTTGCTTCTAGATGTTGCCATTAGCAGAGCTATTTATAAGCAGAAACAACCCATTTTCAATGATCAGGAAAGTTCACTTTTGATGTATTTACATGAAGATATTGCTCTACACACATCAATATTCATTCTTTAATAAATACAGTAGAGCAAAACGTTTTTTTGCCAGAGCTAAGACTGTCCTAGAAATCCTATTACTTTCAAATCATACATTCATTACATATTTTTCCACCTACTTCTTCACAGCAATTATGCCAAATCTCTGTACGTGTGTTGGCATTTGAAGATGCAGTTTAAACTCTAGAGTTAATTCTGGGGAACATGGAGAGTCTTCGTCAATCCAGTTTGCTTCATTTTGCTTCTTCCTCTTTTCATTCACATTGTCTTTTATGTGTTAATCAAAGTAACCTAATGTAAAACAGTGTGGTTGGAGAATTGAAGCCAGTGTTATCTCCCTGAGCTCTGCTTCTCCTGGCTGCACTAAAATGCCTGATTAAAGGGAGTGGATTTTTTTTCTCATAGTTGAGGGGTATAGTATATCGTTGAAGCAAAGTCATATCAGATTAAAGAGACGGCATGGTAGCAGGAGCAGGAGGCTTGCTAGTCACATTGCACCCATGTTCAGGACGAAGATGAATACTGTGCTCAGCTTATTTTCTCCTTTTCATTCAACCTAGGACCCAGTCTATGGGATTGCTAACTGTCCACAGGTATAGTGGCTCTTCCAACCTCAGCCTGGTCTGGATTATCCCTCACAGGCAAGTTCAGTGGCTTGAATTCTGACTGATTATAGATTCTGTCAAGTTTACAGTCAACATTAACCATCATAGCATTCGCTAAAGGACGGTTAAATGTCCAACTCTTGGAATAGTTAGGATTCTAAATGGGAAACCAGGGATTGTGGATATTAGTAAAGGCAATAAGACCAGGAATCTTTTTAAAAGCTTGTGGAATTGTCTGCGCTAAATAAAATTTAAGTTTCTGTGGTATTTGGCATACATTTATATATCACATTTGAGATTTATTATTTAAAAAGTGAATATGGGTTTCTACTCAAAAGTAAAATATGGCTGGATTTCCTTTGAATTAATTTGATGGAATTTCTGAATCAATCAGTATAATCATTATAGAGTTAGTAAAAACAAGTACTAAGGTTTCATATAACACACACACCAAACTAGGCATGCACTATATATGTAGCCACACACACGCGTGTGCACACACACACACACACATATGAGGGGGGGAGGCACAACCATCACCACACACATATGGCATGGAGAGAGGCCTAGGAAAGAGATAAATACATAAAGATTGCAAGATCAGTGCCCAGATTGTCAGGGTGAAATTAAAGAGGTAGCTTTTCAAGTATTTGGGGCAGAAAAACACACATTCACCTCTGATGCTTGGATGGTTGCCTGTGCTTTCCACTTGCATTGGCCAAGGAAATCTTACCACAGAGACAGATGGAAGGTTCTGTCTCATCAGCCTTGCAGGACCGAGACAGCAAAATGGTCCTTGCTGCCCACACTGGCTAGAACAAGGGTAGTCCAGGCGCCATTCTGAGGCCTTCTGACCCCACTCCGCACTAAACCACAGCTATATGGCTATTAATGGCAAAGCTGGCCCCGAAATTAAGAATTTTCCTTTCTTCAGAGAATCAACAAATTGAAGTCAAGGAAATGCTACTGAGCCCAGATCTCCACTGCTATTACATACTAACGCTGAAATGTGGACCTGAGAGGCAGGTCTGGTCATAATAAGCAGAAAATGCAGAAAACGGCTATTTTAAAATTAGAACTTAGTAGTTTTCTTCTATTTTCTTAAAACTTTAGAAATAATAACAACTTTTCCAGTTGCTACTGTAATTCTAAATGCTTCGGCGATGTGAGCTTGTGTTTCTCAAGGTAAGTTGAATATGAATGAATAACTTCCAGTGTCTGTCTCTTCATCAAACTGCTCAGCTTTTGACAAGCTGGAATTTCTTCTTTGCTTTACGGTTGGTCTGTAGCCATGTCTTCCTTGAACATAGCCAGCACTCTTGGTTTTCCTCTCTCTGATTCCAGCAGAAAGGAGAAAAGCATCAGAGACTCCCATAGGCGTTGTCAGCCTCCCCACGGCGCTCAGACGCATTTATGCTTCAGTGTGGCCAGTTATGCCAAATTGAGCTGAGAATTATGAAGGCTATATTCACTTTTAAAGTAGGTACAGATGATGAATGATACCTGAAGGTCCTTGTAGGTGATTAAATAGCAGTTAGTTCAGATTCTGAAAATAATTTTGAATTATGTTGACAAACTATGTCCTTGTAGCTACAATCTTTATGCTATGAAGACATCTACTATGAATGTGAAATAAAAGCAAATATACATGATGACACAACTTCATGTACAATATTATGATTATGTAGTGCGTTGTGATGGAATATGTGTTATGTTCACATATCAAATGGCCCTGTAACATTTGAGATACTGTTTAGCAGACCCAGGATTAAGAGGCAGGCACTACTACTACTCCATTTTTATTGAGTGACGACTGAGTCCCAGGGGTCTCATGCATTTGATACAGCCATGTAGCTGTTTAATAAATGAGCAAGATTTCAGTCAAGACAGTCTGAGTCTAAATACAGATTGATTACTGTAACACAATATAACGAAACACTAATTCAAATATAGTTAGTGATCTAAAATAGTCAATATCTGTAATTCAAACTTTTCTTCTTTTTTTTTTTTCCCAAAAGTGTTTATTCTATAGAAAAATCCTTGGACATATTTTATAGTTTTTTTTTTTTTCTGTCGTAGACGTGTATAGCAGGCCTAATAACAAGGGAAACTCTAATAACTTAAAATAGATTTTTTCCAACTGAGTCAGCTCATACAATTACAAATGCAATAGCAAAAATAGTAAACATATTGCATCTTTTTGGCCTAGAAGCAGATAATTTAAATGTTTACATGTGTTTTCCTACAGTTTTTATTTGTTTTGTTTCCTTTTTTTTTTTTTTAACAGCACATGATCCATACAGTTAAAAATCTTTCAAAGTGGGCTGGGGAGCTGGCTCGGTTGGTAAAGTGATTGAGGACCCGAGTTCAGTCCCCAGAATCTGCATTAAAAAATGCCAGGCGCGGCAATGCATGCTGGTTATCCTGGTGCTGTGGAAGCACAGCCAGGTGGATCTCTGGGGCTCACTGCTCAGCCTGCCTAGACTTCCTGGGGAGTGCCGCACCAACGACAAATCCCATTTCAAACAAAACAAAACAAAAAAGTGTCCTGTGGTCGTATTTTTCCTTACACACACACACACACACACACACACACACACACGCACGCACGCACGCACCCACGCACGCACACACGCACGCACCCACGCACGCACACACGCACGCACCCACGCACGCACGCACACACAAACTGTTCAAGACGTTCAGATGTTTTAAATGACTGACAATGGATGTATCCACAGGACTTTCACTTAGATTTTACCATGGCATCTTCACAACTCCAACTCCTATGAGGACTGGCACAGGGACCACTAATCTCATATTGGTGGCAGAACAAGTTAAAGAAAAAAATTCCTCAGCTGTCAAATTATCATAAAGCCAGGATGTGACAGATTCCAATGTAATAAATTCAAATACTTGAATTTAACATTTCTCTTCTTCACATTTAAATTCCCCAAATGCACAAGTCAGACAACGCACTTTCATAATGTACATTTCCATCAATGTTGGTACACGTTTCTTGTGTGAAAATAATCAAGTTATTTCCCCAAATGTTCAGTTATTAATAATTCCAAGTTGAGATACAGTTTTAAATTACTATTTTAATTTTAATTATTATTTTAATTATTTTATTTAATTATTATTTCAATTATTTTAATTGCAATTAATTTTACTGAACAAAAGAAGATAAAAGAATGTTAGATTTACTACTGAAAAATTAGCCAGAGAGAGACTGGGTGATGTAAAATCCCTTTCAAGTAAAATCATTTTCTTTTGTGGACTTTGCCATGTTAAGGTGCAATTCTACCTGCGGTCGCCATCTGCAGACTGACTCCTGCCTGCCACCAGCTCTCTGCCCCTAGGAAAATGAGTAGGTACCCAGATAACTTTGTATCTCCACAAATGGCAGAGGAGTAAAAAGCTTTTACCATTTTCTCTTTTTTAAAAAAAATACTTGTTTATTTATTTAATTTTATGTGTATGAGTGTCATGCCTGTATGTGTTCACTGGTGTTGTGCAGTGCCCAGAGAGGACAGAAGAGGGTATCAAATTCCCTGTAACTGGAGTTAGTTAGCTGCCACATGAGTGCTGGGATTTCAACCCAGGTCTTCTGCAAGAGCAGCCAGCGCTCTTCACCACTGAGCCATCTCTCTAGCCCCAGCTTTTACCTTCTTAACATTAGGAAGCTACAGATAGACGGTCTTTGTGCTCTGGTGTCCTCTAACTCTGCTACCTGTAGACTGGGATTAAACGAATCTTACTCTGAGGAAAAGGAGAGACATTAAGGCAGGTGTGGTGACATTGGTGTTTAATCCCAGCACTAAAGAGGCATGTGGGTCTCTATGATACTGAGGCCAGCCTGGTCTCCATAGTGAGTTCCAGGACTTCAGAGGCTACAGGGAGAACTGTTTCATAAATAAATAAATAAATAAATAAATAAATAAATAAATAAATTTTTTAAAAATGAACATTAAAAGGTGCTATAACTGATTCTAGGATCTCTCTTGGTGTCTACAAAATCAGCTTTTCCACAGTTGATGCCCTCCCGCCTGCTCCTCAAAAGTGACCCTAGGATCCCATGAGTCTGAAGTCCACTTTGGAGTTGGGAGATTCTATAAGGTCAGAACAGCAGGAAGTAGTTCTCAGACTGTTCTCTGCCAGAGCACTTTTCCATAGAAAGATTTTCCTGCATTTTGTGCTCTCATAAGGATTGCAGATCCTGACATGAATCTGTTATTTCCCCCAAAACTAAATGTTTACTTCAGTCACTAATTGCTTAGTTCTGGCTATCAGCAATAGTCATGCTGTGGACCTGAGGACATTAGCAGAGGTTGGTGGGCATTTCCTGGGGTACTCCTAGAGTACTGCTCCACTATTCCGAAGAACATTGGAGTTCAAATGAGAGTAACCATATTGCAAGAATAACTTTGAATCCATTTAGTTTTTAGAAAAAAGAATAACATGTATACTTAGTCATTAAAAAATATGGAATCCAGGGCTGGAGAGCTTTTGCAGAGGGCCTGGGTTTGATTCTCATCACCCCCACATGGCGGCTTAGTAACCAGTTCCAGGGGAATTCCATGTTTTCGTCTGACCTCCCCAGGCATTGCAAGACACAGGTGCACTTATATACATGCAGGCAAAACACTCATACATGCAAAAATTTAAAAAATAGTAAATAAAATATTTTAAAAATAAATAAAAATATGAAATCCTGTAATTGCTGGAGCATAATGTTAGGGGAAGTGAGCCAGGCACAGAAAGGCAAGGGCTACATGAGGTCCTGTGCATGTGTGAAATCTACAAAAGGCCATTTCGTAGAAGTTCTGAGTAAAATGGTGTTTCCTAGAATCTGGGCTACATGGATGGGGGAACCAAGGGAACATTATTAACAACAAGTACTGTGTTATAGTTAGAGAGAAGACGCTTAAGTGGTCTGTATCATAACAGAACTATAGTCATCAATAATGTGTGGTGTATTTTCCAAAAGTTAGAAGAGTTCGGATGTTTCCACCATAAAGATATGACAAATATTTGAGGAGACACATACATCTGCCCTAACTTGAGCATCACAAAACATGGACATGTGGTACACAGTACTCCATACATATGTAGAAATTTTACATGGATTAAATAAAAATAAAATGCATACCTATTCAAAATTCTCAGTATCTTTAGTAGGAAGTTATTTGTGACAAAGTACAGGGGTCCTCTGTGGGTAGGCCAGAGAAGAGTTTAGGGTCTGTAGCCCTAAAGAGCCCACTTCTGAGTAGTAGCTCCCAGCATTCCTAGGGGCTCTCAGTTTCAATAAGAAGCAGATCACAAAGGCACCTCAAAGTGGAGGATGCTCCCTGTATGACTGGCCACAATCCCTTCTATCCACACATCTCACCTCACATTACAGAGAAGCAAGCTCTGGTGATATAGCAAAACTACCACGGCCTTCCATACCCTTGTGTAGCCGCATCAAAATACATGAGCAGCCATTGAAAGGTCTATGTGAGGTGATTGAAAGGCTCTGGCCTTCAGCATCAAGCAAACATAAATTTAGTTGTCCACTTGACCCATTAAGAACGAGAGGGGTTAGGCAGCTCAATGAGACTCATAAATTTATAATTTATGAAAGAATACACTAAGCCAGTTTTTATAACTATTTTTCTTTATTTCTAAAATATTAATTACTTAAGTCTAAAAATCTAGCTGCAGTACATTTTTCTTAGTTAAAAGTCTTCAGGACATGTCCAGTAGTAAACAGTCTGTACTGTATGGAATAAAGTTTAAAAAGACTTCAAAATATCTGTCAATCC
>NW_008340410.1:1066627-1081720 GCF_000622305.1 Nannospalax galili | reverse complement strand
TCTCTCTCTCTCTCTCTGTCTCTCTCTCTCTCTCTCTCTCTCTCTCTCTGGTTTGGATTTGGAATTGTCAAGGGGTTCTAGCTATAACTCTTGTGCATTAGAAATTCAGTTGCTGCTGAAGTGGGGCAGAGGGTCTTGGGCCGGTGCTTCTCACTCTAGCCTTCTCTCCTTTAGATGACCGTCCTCAGTGAGAAGATCACTTTTTGTTCATGATTTCAAGTGTCTAGGATCCATGGCGAATCCCAGCGTTCATGACCTCTTGCCCAGAAGGGGCATCCAAGCTCTCCCTTCAGCATTGATCTTTCCTCTTGCAGGTAAAAAGAGAAAAGACGGAGAGGAAAGCATGGTGGACCCCTTTCTCCCCATCTGTGCAAGCCTGCCTCCAACCTGGTGATCAGGACCCCCACCCTTTGTGTGAAGCCCCGCCCCCTTTTAAGCATTTCGTAATAGATTTGACCTTTTAATTCAATTTGTAGCTTCTACAACTCTCCCTCCACCCCCAACCTAGTTCTTAGAGATGTTTAACAAAGTTTTAACATGCTTTGAGCTAAGAGATTAAAAAGAATTTTTGTACAGCTTTGCTAACACTTAAAAGCAATGCCTCGCAAACTAACCAAGCCCATCACACTGGCCACATGAGTTTAGCGGTTTTCCCTTCTGTTTTTCTTTGAAATTATGTATCTCAGAAGTTAGCACATTCCCCCAGGAAGTTATGAAGAACTGGTGAAATGCAGCATAAACATTGCCGCATGGACTGTTTGATTTACTCAACAGGTAATGCTCCCCGGCCGTCTTAATTAGGATGTAAGCAGGGAGAGGTCGCTCTCCAAAGGCCCTTCCTAGCCAAGTGCAATTCATTTACTTTGGAGGAAAGGTTGAAAAGCAAACAACCAAAAAGCGATAGTGACCTTGAAGAGCCCTGGAGCCAGGCCTGGGCTTGGGAAATGAACTTGGACAGTATGTGTAGCCAGATTTACATGAAGACAGCTGTCTTTAACAGCGGGCAACCACATCATATTTTGTAAACTCCTGCCATCAGCCCTCTGGTTTTCTCCTTGAGGAGGAAGGTTGGGGACCAAGGACTGGGGCTGAAGTGAGGATTAAAACTGAGGTGTGTGCAGTTATTTCTGGGACTGTTTAATTTTCTTTGCTCTGTTTTCCTTCATTGGACAAAGAGACATACATCCTTGTTTCTTCTCAAGAAATAATTATACTCTTCTTAGTTTTATGTTTAGTAATGAGATATTATTTGGTATTCTCTTTAATGGTTCCAGCAACTTTATCTGTGGTTGGCAGAACTTTCAGGAAAGATTTGAGGGATGTGGATATTACCCTCAAATTGTTACATATGCAGGGCTCTTATTTTAAAAATAATTTACAAAGGATATATCTCTCTGGCTCAAGCTGCTACTGGTTTTCCTCTTTCATGTACACTTCAGACTTGATTGGCAACAAGAAGGCGCTGCCTTGGAATTTTGATCAGAGATATACATCCATTTCCATTTTAGTAAAATATTTAAAATTATTTTGAGGATTTTTCAGTGTCTGAATCACCATGGAAACACATGTAAGTCATCACTGTGGATATCTTCCTACATAATCCGTATCTGAGATGACTCCATGAAGACCAGATAGGAAAGGAAAGAGGGCTTTTCATGACGGGGGAGGGAGAATGTTCTTGTGTAGGCAAATACATTACTCTCAAGCGAAGAGTCGCTGGGCTTCATCGGTTCCTTTTACTTCAATCTCATTCCCAAGTAAGATCTAGGTTTGTTTTTTCCAATGTCGGAGGTCAGGAAAAGCACCAGACTCCTGTTATATGGTAGACTGCTAATCATATTTAGTGTTGTCTTAGTACAGCTCAAACATAAACAAGACCAAACAACACAGATTTGTGATTTATGATGTTACAATACAGCCATTGTCTTAAATCATTTTTCTGGGTAAGAACAGTCTGCTGTAATGAGAGGGTTTTAGTTGACTTATTAGGTAAAGAGGGAAAATTTCCCTTATAACATGTTTTTTTTTTTTTTCCCCCCCGTCTTGGCAACTTTCATTTTAAGATTACTTTGATTAAAAAAGGTAGTTATTTGGGATCTTTTTGCGAGGGGGTTGGTTCCTTACTGTCTTCAACGTTTTCGTTGGCTTTTATCATTAATTTTGGTAAAAAATTTAAAAAAAGAACTATGGAATTATAGAATCTTTTATACGATGCTATGTCTTAATTACAAGCTGGCAAATTACAGTGGAAAAGAATGGCAAAGGATGTCTTTCCTACTTAACCCCCTTTGGAATCAGTAAAGTTTCATTAAAGAACGGGTGTTGTAGTAGAGTATACCCAAAGGGCCAGGGGCTTAGGAAGGGATTGGCACCTCCAAGAAAGTTTGTTCAGACCACCAGCTGCTGCTGTTCAGGGGGGGAGAAAGTGTGTTGGGACTGCTGCTAAGATGTGCATCATGCCTGGAGGGTTGTTACAAACCTGTTTACAGTCTTAGAAGGTCTGAATTTCAAGTACTCTTTCCCACTTAATTTATCAAAAAGCTGTTCTTGGCCAGGCATGGTGACATGTTCCAATGAGAAATAACAGGTGTTAATCAATTTACCCTCAACCATCTTTCTTCATAATTATGTTACATATGCCTGGGAACTGAGTGGAAAACAGGTCTGCATTGTACTCAGGTATATGTGCTTTTTTATAAAAACAATAAAATTAGGACAGCTTTACAAATAGTTTTAATGTGATCCAAAAAGCTAGAAATATTTTGAGCATCAATTGATGAATGGGTGATATGAAATTTTTCATTTATCAGAAAAGATAAAGCCTCAAAAAGCTATAGCTATTGTAGACTGATTTCATTTTTTCCTGAATATATGTATGTGTATATATATATATATATATATATCCACATAATTTATATTCATCCCAGAAAGCAAAGTCACTAGTGAAAAACTCTTGATAAACATTTTAAATGTGATATAGATAATGCTATTTCGAAATTATTTTCACATTGCATTATTGTTAAAAATGTAGTCATATCACAAATTGTATTTATCACTGTCATTTATTACCTGGATGGCCATGGTCATTTTTTAAAACTCTGCTTGTGTGTGTTCCCTCATCTCTAAAGCAGTGTAAATAATCATAGGGTCACTGGGCAGTTTCAGAGATTTGGCAGTGACTCTGGATACAGTGAGGTACCAGTAAAATACACAACTTTCAAGATAGGGATGAAGCTCTTGTTGACTTTTCCTCCATCCACATTGGCAGGTCATGCTAAGATGCATGCTGAGAGTTCACGGGTCATCCTACAACATCCAGAAGACACTGTCCTGTAGCAGTCATTAGGTCCTCTGGCTCTCATAGGCTTTCTGCCTTGTCTTCTGTGACGTTCCCTGAGCCTTGGGGGTAGGGAATGTGTCTGCTGATGGAGGGAGAATCAGTTCTCTTCGGGAATGAGACGCCTGAATGGTTCCCCAGAAACACTAATTGAACTCAGTAGGTTTGTGTGAAGATTGATAGATGATGATGATGATGATGATGATGAAAGATAGATAGATGATTGATAGATAGATTCATAGATAGATGATAGATAGATAGATAGCAATAATAATTATAGAGAAAGAGATCATGAATTTGAGAGGGGTGGAGAACTTGGGAGGAGTTGGAAGGGGAGAAGGTGTAACGGAAATGATATAAATATAGTTTACTCATGTGTGAAATTCTCTTAAAAAGTAAAATAAATGGGCCACTGAAAAGATAGAGAGGCTGGAGAGCTGGCTCAGTGGTTAAGAGCACTGACTGCTCTTTCAGAAGATGGGGGTTTGATTCCTAGCACCCACATGGTGGCTAACAACCATCTATAACTCCTCTTCTGTTCACCATGGGCACTGCATGGCATGGGTGTACTTACATACATGCACATAAAATAAATAAATAAATTTTGAAAAGATATAATTCTCTTAACCAACAGTATCAATCCCTCCCCACTTTTTGAGGCAGAGTCTCACTGTGCAGACTGATCAGGAACTTACCCTTCTCCTGCCTCAGCCTTACAAGTGCCGAGATGACAGATTTGTACCACACCAGGCTTCTCTTTTGGTTTACTGATAATTTCAAATTGCTGTTATTTCATAACTTGTTTAAATAATGTAGACTGGGATAAAAATAGCCTATGCTTGTATTCAAGTAGCTCATTGGGAGTCCTTTACAGGAACAGGAACTCAAGGTCATAATTGTTGCTTTTTTTCCCCCTCTCCCATTGACTCCCAAAGTCTTAGGAGAGTGCATAGTGTGTTGAGTGCCTTCTTTTGTGCTGACTAACAAGCAGCTACCTTGTCTAACTTTTTCTCACAGCCCTTTCATTCTGAACAAAAAACCTAAGCATGCAACATCAGCAACTACTGCCTGCAAATGCTGCTGTGGGAGGGACTTGCCCTGGGTCAGCTCAGCTCAGTGTCAGCTCGGGGTCATCTCAGGGTCAGCTCCAGGTCAGCTCCAGCCATCCGGATATCCATGCTTTCAGCAGCCTCTCAGTCTGGGCTTTCCCTCATCTCTGTCAGGTCTCTCAGAAAGGTCTGAGAGGCTCTGCTCTCTTTGCAGATGTTAAAAGAGCAGTCCTCTGACACTGACTAACAAGCTGTAGGAATTAGGTAGCACTGGCACCTAGAGGACTCTGAGAGGAACAATGGCGATAGTAACTACTAATCACAAGAGTTTTCTGAGCCTCTAACGAGCAAGCCTGGCTCTACGTTCTTTCAGGACATTATTTTATCCAGAACTGCAATCTTAGATAACAAACTCATTCCATTTTACACATGAGAAAACAAGAGCTTAGTAATTTAAGAAGCCCCACTACACTAAATTAAGGCATGGAATTTAGAGACATGTCTATATCAACTGTCAAATTCCAACTTTTTAGTATTATGAGTTTTTTCTCTAGGTGAAACCGTTATTTATCTGTATATATCTGTAAGAAATTATTAGGGGACTGGAGAGATGGCTCAGAGATTGGAGTACTGGCTGCTCTTGCAGACAATCTGAGTTTGGCTCCCAGCTCCCACATAGCAGGTGATAACAATCCTTGACTCCAGTTCCAGGGGATCCAGTGCTCTCTTCTGACTTCCACGGGCACTGCACACAATTGTATGCTCACATGCAAAACACTCCTATACATGAAAGTGGAGATAAATAATTTTTTTAAAAAAATTAAAGAAATTACTAGGTAGAAAAATCTGTTTTACATTAGATGAAGCATGGCAAAGTAATATTGCCATGTAGGGTCCTGAGGGTGCTGGTGGCCCTTTCCATCTGTCCCATAGTTCCATATCCTCTTGAGAACACAGCATTTTGTTGCTGGTGTGAGACTGAAGATGCTGTTATGGACGACTGTGAGGTATATAGATCAGTTTAGGGATCAACTGTGAAAAGTTCTTCCATATGGCCACCACATACTTATGAATCTGCACAGGCCAAGCACACATCAGAGAAAAATGACATATATAATTATAGTATTTTGAAAAATGATAAATATAATTATAGTGTTTTGATCTGTAATACTACTTTTTCATAAATGGATGGAAGAATGAAATTATTATATATACAAGTGTTGCTATAAGTGCACTAAAATATGCAACTTTATTTTGATCTTTGTGAAATATTACTCATTTGAAACCCCAAGAATTTCAGAGAATAACAGCAGGGTAATGCTTAGATCATAAAGACTAACCTGATAGTCGCCTTGGGTTCCATTGTAACATTGCTGCACCCGAATGTTCAGAAAAAGTGTCTAAATGCATGCATTACAGTTTATCTTTCTTTAAAAATTACTTTTCCCTTTATTTAATCTCTAATTTTTTATTTTAATTCTCTGAAATATTCTACTCAGTAATTGGTTTGGGACGATCCTGAATGTGTCTGATCAACAACTGTACTGTTTTTCAATGTGGTTTTTACATATAAAAATGTAATATGAAAAAAATGTAGTATGTTCTCAGCAAATATGCTCTATGTTATGTGTGCATCTATTCAATTATTTAACATTAAGTGTAAGCACACTTTCAGAGATAAGCTTATAAAAGTTTATTTACCATCATTATATTCATATGTATCATTCTAAATAATAAATTCTGCTACCACCATAAGGCGAGTCCTGTGTTACTGTAGACAGTGACGTGTTTGTTGACATGCAAATGCTTTCTTCCTTGAGGTTAGCCATAAGGAAATTCACAAGGGTACCGTGTATTGCCCATTCCTATGCAAAAAAAATAAATCCCATATGCTCAAAAAAATCACCTTGGTTGAGCAGCTCATTTGATAGAACATTAAGATGTTGTTTGTTTTCAGCCAAAAGTTAAAGACAAATGTATTCATTAGTATATTATACTATATTTCAAAAAGATGTGACTTAACCAAATTATTGATTTCTGTATTTGCCTTATTCCATCAGAAAAGATGGCTTTGTGGTATAAAGTGAGAAAAGCATTTTCTAAAACATCTGCACTAGATGTCTCTTAACCAAGAAAGAGGCTTTTAAAAACACTTTTCATTATTTATTTATTTTTCTTATGTATGTGAGTGGTTTGCCTGCATGTATATAAGTATGCTCATGTCATGCAGTACCACCAGAGGCCAGAAGAGGGCGTCAGACCCTCTGCAACTGGAGTTATGGACGGTTATTAGCTGTCATGTGGGTGCTGGGACCTGAACCTGGGGCCCCTGTAAGTCTAACCAGTGTTCTTAACTGATGAAGCATCTCTCCAGCCCCCAACCAAGAGGCATTTTAACACTAAGTGGTGGATGCTAATTTATCACTTAAATTACCTTTCCCCATCTTGTTTTTAAGAATAATTGTGTTCTGAAGTAAAAGTTCCTTGAATTCCAGTTTCAGCACATGCACCGTCTTGGTCTACTTTACAGCCCCATTTCAGTGTTTCCACGTCAAGGAGCTGTCGAAAGCCTAAAACGAAAGCCTGCGTTTCCTGTCTGCTCCCGGCAGTCTGGAGATGAATGAACAGCGCTCTCACTGAGGTGTAAAACGCCCTGTGGAAGCCTGTTTAACACTGTTCTGTGTTCTACAGTGACAAGTCTTTTCTCCTAAGATTTCCACATCTAATGTGATGTTTTCAGAGCATTCCTAGAACCTCATAGAGACTTCTCTTTCGACATAATTTATTTTTATTGTGTAACTAACATGAAATTTACTCCCCAAAATAATAGATGATTCTCAGAAATCCAAGTAAAATGGATTGCTTACATTATCATTATGGTTAAGGGTAGAACGTGTCATGTTATAAGAAGGTATTCGTTCCACTGGGGAGGCAGACTTAAACATTGAACCGAGTATTCTCATGTTGGGACTGAATCGTGCTATGATATGTGACTCATGCATCCGAAAGGCCTTCACTAAATCTCACTGTGCCTTGAACTCCATCAGGCTATGCTGAGGTCAAATACGTTTTTTGATTCAAAAAATATCACTTGTATCCTGAGTAATAATGTTATTTCTACTCTTACATTTTTAAGAGTTTATTTGTGTGTGCATGTGTGTATGCCCATGCCACCGTGTGCGTGTGTGTGTGTGTGTGTGTGTGTTCATGCCACAGCACATGTATGGAGGTCAGGGGACAATGTGTGGGTCTATTATCTCTTTCTACCCTGTGAGTCCCAGGGATTGAACTCAGGTCATCAGCTTAATGGCAAATACTTTTACCTAATGAGGCATCTTGCTGACCCCATGCTGTTTTTAATGGCAACATTTATCACCTTCCCTGAAAATAGACACACGAAATAATTCAATGAAAACCCCAGACAATTTTGTCACTTCTTATATTTATTTAAAGTAAGTACAATAACCCCAGTTGCATTGTTCTAATATTGATTAGAATAACTGCAAACAGGACTTTTTAATTCTAACTTGTGTTTAATTCACCGAGTCTCATTGATTTGCTACCCTAATTTTCATTCCAGGCCCCCCAGGCCCTCCAGGTGGTCTGAGAATAGAAGACATAAGAGCTACCTCCGTGGCACTGACTTGGAGCCGCGGTTCAGATAACCATAGTCCCATCTCTAAATATACCATCCAGACCAAGACTGTTCTCTCAGATGACTGGAAAGATGCAAAGACGGGTGAGTTTTATTTCTACTCAGTTTCTAAGTGTTTCCAAGTGAATTTTTAAATAAAAACTGTAAACCTAAAAGCTTCTGGAATTAAATTTTCGACAATGAAATCAGTGCTTTCTTAAAATATTTTTGTTTCAGGTTTGGGTGTGGTGGTACACGTCTTTAATCCCAGCACTTGGGAGGCAGAGGCAGGTGGATCTCTGCAAGACGGAGGCCAGCCTAGTCTACAAAGCAAGTGTCAGGCCAGCTGGAGCTACAGGGAGACCCAGTCTCAAAAAATAAATATAGATACAAAAAAATAAAACAGCAAAACATTAAAGGATTTTTTTGTTTCAGTATCCCCGTCTTTTGTTAGTGAAGAAGGCTACATGGCTCTTGATCAGTGAAGCATTTTATAGCTGTAGCTATAATGGAAAAAGCAAGCAGAGGTCTCTTGGGTTTCTTATTGAATTGTTTGTAACACTAAGATTTGCTGGCAAAAAAAAAATAAGGAACTCTGCTTTGTCAAATTATGTTTGTAACTAATGGCATCCTTTTCTACTAATTACTGTGCACCTCACTTAAAAACAAACGAAAACCTTGTCATTAAAAAATTCACCAGAAATCAGGTTTCATCATCATGTCGGATCCCCAGTATTGAGATCAGACCATGGTGCTCATTCATTAGAAAGAAATTTATCCACTTCCACTGTGTGTCAGAACTTGATACTGGTGCTAGAAATTCAGCTCAACAGAAACAGACACAACCTGACCTCAAGAGAGGCCGACAAACAGATAGTAACAGGTGTGGTAAATAATACAGTGATGAGCTAAAGAGAGCACACATGGGTGCTGGGAGGTGGGTCTGCGGTTTCAGAGAACTTGGGATGTTATCTAGGCGCTCTGCTTCCTAAGGCTTCTGCCTACGTATGTTGCCGTGTTCTTCTTCCCACTTAGCTGTGTCTTTGAATCAGACACAGGTTTCCACCGATAATCTGTAGTTATAGCTGGATCATATTTTATGCAGTTTATAATCTCTGTGGTTTTGAATGAATTCCTTAATCCATAACATTTATTGCTATTATTGATACAGTATATTATACACTATATAGTATATTATATATAATGTATTATTGATATTGTATAGTTGTATATGTATTTATAGTAGCTACATAGTTGTACATAAAACTGCCATTGTATTTTTAGTATTGGTTTCTCTATGACTTTACCTCTTTTAAATTACATGAACATTTTACAGTGTAGTACTTTAAATTTTTCAATGATATTTACTCTCTCTGTGTATACACTTATCTCTCTAAGATCTACTATTTACATCTTTACTTCTTAGAATAGACTTCAAACTTTTAAGTAGAAAAGGGCCTCATGTACACAAGTACTCTGCCACTGAGCTATATCCCCAGAGGCTTGGTCTTTTTTTCCTCAAAAAATAGGTTTTCTCTGAGTGGCCTCCAGGCGTTTGTAAGTAGACCCATGTGTAGTACCCACGGCTGATTTTTAAAATAAAATCTCTTAAAATGAAAGAATTGAAGTAAGGATTCCTCCTGTATATATTTTTATTTTTTTGCTAGAGATTTCACTCAGGAGTACAACCAAGGTTTTAGTGCCAGTCAATACCCAGACACATTTTAATTTTGCTTACAGAGATTGCTCTGACAGGCATGATGCAGTTATGATGATTTTCGATGCTGAAATGACCTATAAACAGTGGCCTGATTCAGAACTGGCCCAGTTAAACATCAGGTTCCGCAGATCCAATCCTGCCTTGTGCTGTCCCATAGTGTACAGAGTGCTTCATTCCGTTTCTGACTGTAGGAAGCTTGACTCAGGAGACTAGACGGTGAGTCCCTCTTCTCCATCCACCTTGGTACCTTAAAAAAGAAAGTCTGCTTCCAAAAAAAGCTGATGTTTGCTACAAACAGACTTTGTTCACAACCTGCCTGTGGATGGTTTGGGGAAGAAGAAGGAAGGAGAAAGAATGAACCAATAGGCTCTACCAGCACTGGGGTAGGAAAAGACAACATGACATTTAAGTCTAAGTTTAGGGACATTTAAAGCTCACAATAAAACATGTATTGGAGACAAAACCAGAAGCATATCAGGATGTAGCAACTGGGGAGAGAAATGGAAACTAGTCCACATCCAGTTGAAGAGCATGGGAGCCTATCAGGATGGAGAAGGGGGCTAATCTTTGCAGAGCCGGGAACTTCCGGTGGAATGCAGACCTATGAGCTTAGAACACCAGCGATTCTGTGATAGGAAAGGCTGGAGCACCCCTCTTTTTCCCATAGCCTGTGTGGTTTAGGGATGAAGGAGATGCTAAAGTGGTTGCTGACAGCCTTGCACTGAGACATTGTCAGTCAATACATTATACATATAGATAATACATATTAAACACTTCCATTTGCAAAACAGACCCCAGGCCTTGAGAGGCTCTATAATATGATGGAAAGCAGAAGATGTGTACATATACACCCACAAATGACAGACATAACAAGCAAGAGGCAGGTAGAGGAGGTAATGTAACTGTAGGCCTGGTGTGGCCCAGCCAGCCTTGAATTTCTGCTCTAATTGAAGTATGTCAGAGAGAGAACTAATGCTTACATCTTGTTTGTGTGATGTAGTTTGGAATGAAATCCTACCCTGATTAGGAGCATTGAAGGCAGGTTAGACAGAAGTCTAACTCAGTTCTAGTTATATAATTTTAGGAATATAACATGTTAATCATTTTTGCTAAACTATTCTTTTTTACTGAATTGTTTTATCGAACATGTTTGCTTTAGATATTTGTATTCTCTTAATGATATTAAGGTAGTGGTTGTAATTGTTTGTCTTTAGAAAAGGACAGATTGTAAGTCATTAGCACTCCTGATCAGAAAAACCATTACGGGGCTGGAAAGACAGCTCAGCAGTTAAGAGCACTGGCTGCTCTTGCAGAGGACCTGGGTTTGAGTCCCAGCATGCGTGTAGCGACTAACAACCATCTGTAACTCCAGTTCCAGGGGATCTGACACCTCTTCTGACCTCTGAGGATAATGTACAACACAACTGCATCTACCTACGTGCATACACATAAAATAAAAATAATAAATGAAGTATTAAAAGAGAAAAGCCGTTATTTTTCAGGCTTCAAATGCATTCCTTACTCATTCAGGCACATTCTATCTGATGTTTTCTGTGTGTGTGTGTGTGTGTGTGTGTGTGTGTGTGTGTGTGTGTGTGTGTATGTGTTCATATGGATACTTGTATACAGATGTAAATGCATATATACATGTGCACATGTATGTGAGGGCCAGAGCTCCCACACTGCTCTTTAAAAAATATTTTCTTTATTATTTTTATTTTGTGTGTGTGAGTGTGTTGCCTACATGTATGTGAGTGCACCCGTGTTGTGCAATGCCATGGAGGTCAGAAGAGGGCTTTGGATTCCCCTGGAACTGGAGTTAAGGACGGTTTGTAGCCACCATGTGGGTGCTGAGAATCAAACCCAGGTCCTCTGCAAGAGTAGTCAGTGCTCTTAACTGCTGAGCCATCTCTCCAGCCCCCACACCACACTGCTTTTTGAGACAGAATTTCTCACCGGGACTTGGAGACTGTTTGTTGAGATCGATCAGGGAGTCCCAGGGATCTGTCCATCACTATTCTCCCTAGAGCTGGGATCACAAGCACGTGGCAACACTCCTGGCTTTCTACACAGGTGCTGGGAATCAGTGACAGGCTTTTACCCACTGAGCTATCTACCCGTCCCACTGGATGCCATTTTTCTTGGCATGTGCTTCCTGTTCCCTCTCTAAGAAGGGCGTCCTACTGGAGTCCACCTTCTTGGGTAGTATCTCCAGAGCTGTTTGATTCCTTTACTACCTTTTAAAAAGCAAAGGCCCAATTTCGGGAATCATCTTCTACTACCAAGGAACTTTAGTTGGCTTTCCTGACCTGTGTCCTCCACACCCCCAGTCCTCCAAATATTCCCTGGAATCAAGTATGATTTCTCCACTGGGAGCATCCTATGGCCTTCCCCATGTCTGGAGACATTTTTATACTGGTTTCACATGTGTGCTTGAAGTCAGCCCTTCAGCCCTGGTCTCCACAGAGGAGCCAGCTGGCTCTTCCAAGTCCTGTCTAGCACCTACCTGCTTATGCCTGTTCACCGTTCAACTGCTTGGAAGAGGCCCAGTGGTGCCTTGGCCTTCATGAGAACAGCATTTCCTTGCAAAGATGGGCCATTGGGAGTGTTTCTAAGGCTTCCATTTTTAAGTGCTTAGATTGTGCCATTTTTGGCCTAAGAGTCAGGGGAGTGGACTCTACTGCCCTGAATTTTCTTTAATACATTTTTTGCTTGAGCTCCCAAACTCACCCTGTATGAATTTCCTAAGGCTGGTTAACAAACTTTCACAAACATCATAACCTAAAATAGTTCCAGATGAGGCCAGAAATATGAGCCTGTCTCCGGGCTCAGAGGAAACGTCCATCCCTTGACTTTTCCAGCTTCTGCTTTCCTGTGTTGTGCTGTGGTGTGATATAGTGTGGTGTAGGTGGTGTGTGTGTGTGTGTGTGTGTGTGTGTGTGTGTGTGTGTACGTGTACACAGCTATATGGAGACCAGAGGTAAACCTCAGGTGGTCTTTCTCAGGAGTCATCCACTTGGTTTTTGAGACTGGGCCCTCAGTACCCTGAGGCTTCCCAGTTTGAGTAAACTGGAGGGCCAGCAATCCCCAGGATCCTCCTGTCTAGTGCTGGGATTATAAGCATGCACCACTGTGCCTTGCCCTTTTAAAAAAATTTTTACTTTATTATTTTTATTTTATTTTATTTTATGTGTATGAGTATATTATATTGCCTGCATATATGTGAGTGCACCTGTGTTGTGCAATACCCGCGGAGGTCAGAGGAAGGTGTCAGATCCCCCGGAACTGGAGTTATAGATGATTGTTAGCCACTGTGTGGGTGCTGGGAATTGAACCCAGGTCCTCTGGAAGAACAGCCAGTGCTCTCAGCCGCTGAGGCATCTCTCCATTCCCATGCCCAGCTTTTTCACATGGGTTCTGGGAACTGAATTCAGGTCTTTATCCTTAGGCAGCAACCACTTAACTGAGCTCCCTCCCCAACCCTCTTCAAGTTCTGGTACTTCCCGTGTTTCTTGCCTGTGGCTGTGTCTCTACAGTATCTGCCACCTTGACAGTGGCTACGTTGCCTCCTTCTCTCCATGAGATCTCTCCTCCACATCTCTTACAAGGACCCTTGACACGGGACTTAATGTTGGCCCAAATAGCCCATTGTATTGGTCACTTTTCTGTTGATGTGATAGAAATACTGACCCAAGCAATTTATAGAAGGAAGAGTTTATTTGAGCTTACGGTTCCAAGGGAATTACATTCTGTCTTGGCAGGGAAGCATGGTGGCTGGAGGTGGCTGGAGCAGGAACAGCAGAAGCTAAGCTCTCACATCATCACTCAGGCACAGGAAGCAAGAGAGCTACTGGAGATCTGGCAAGGCTTAAGAACTCTCTAAGCCCAGCCCCAGTGATGAGCTTCCTCCAGGATAGCCACACCTTCTAAAACCTCCCAAAACAGCGCCATCATCTGGGGACAAAATGTCCAAATACTTGGAGCCTATGGGGGACATTTTCTTTCAAACCATCACACCCATGATAACCTTATCCAAACATCTGTAGCTCAATTGCAGCCTTAGCTTAAAATTATCTACCAGGATCCTCTCTCCAAATTAGGTAACAGTCACAGGTACTGAATTTAGACATGGACATATCCTTGGGCACCTCATCGTCTAACAACAATATATGTATATCGTTTTCTGCCTCAGCACCTTCAAGTGACTGAAAAGTGTACAGTAAGAAGCAAGGTTTCTTACTCAGGGTCAGAACAACCAGGCTTGTTTCCCCTTTCCCCAGTGAAGATCCTTTGGTTGG
Organism: Nannospalax galili; assembly: GCF_000622305.1. NCBI lineage: Eukaryota > Metazoa > Chordata > Mammalia > Rodentia > Spalacidae > Nannospalax > Nannospalax galili. The sequence continues at coordinate 1,067,682 of NW_008340410.1, read as the reverse complement.
GGATGCCAACTTTCACATCCCCTTTTGCCATTGCCTAAAAACAAAGTCTTTAGGTATTCGGACTAAATCACAGATGCTGATTTCAGGAGAGGGAGGCTGGTGGAGGGAGGAGACAAAGAGGTAGAGTGAAAACAGAGAAGAGGAAGCCAATGGTTTAGTTAGAATGTCAAAAATAATTGTTAAAACTTTAGAACAAAACCGCAGAGCCAAACCACCCACAGTGGAGCAGGTGAGGCATAAGTTGCCCAGCCGGGTAGGACTGGACACAGGGCACAGTCTCTTCAAAAACTGCATGTTTATGATCTGTACAAGACATGAAAAGTACCTAAATATTACTGTAATGACTCATAAGCAAGCCCGAAGGAATATCTCTCCCAAGTAAGTAGTGTGCAGGTATTTACATGCACTTCTGTGTCAGCTAAATATTAAAAACATGTAGAAATAGTTGAATCAAGCTTAGAGTTTAGACCTGCATTGGTTGTGAATTAAATAAGCTAGAATCATATCTTAATAATAAGATGGATGGCCTTAATGCCTAGGAGATCTTCATTATCATAGCTCATATGTACATAGCTCCAATTATGTAAGTAAAAGTCTAAAAAACCTTCTGAAAGATTATTCACAGTATCATTTTTTTTTTTTGGTCTACTTGAGACAAGGTCTCCCTGTAGCCCCAGCTGGCCTGGAACTCACTATGTAGACCAGGCTGGACTCAAACTCACAGAGATCCACCTGCCTCTGCCTCCCTAGTGCTGGGATTAAAGGCGTGTGCCACACAGTATCATTTTTAACTTGAGCAAAAAAATCATTTGTTACCCATAGACTACACCACTAGCATTTTATAAAATTTTTGCCTTATCAAATCATTCCAACATCTGCTTCCAGAACATGGCCTTTCGCTATTCAAGGTGTAGTCCATAGACTAGCAGCAAAGGCAGGACCTGGGAACTTCTCAGAACTGCAGGGTTCTAGACCCTATGACAGGCTTGCTAAACAGGCAAGTCTGCCTCTCTCTCTCTCTCTGTCTCTCTCTTCTCTCTCATTCTCTCCTCTTC
>NW_008340410.1:1004588-1066594 GCF_000622305.1 Nannospalax galili | reverse complement strand
CCTCTCTCTCTCTCTCTCTCTCTCTCTCTCTCTCTCTCTCACACATGTATATATTTCACTCTTTGAGGATTGCTATTCATGCCTTCATCTCTCAGTCCCTTCAACCTAACATTCTGCCATTTAACTGTTTATTTTTCAACCCAGTTTACATGTGCCATCTCTCTAAAAGGGTCAAATGAAAGCAAGGAGTTGGTCAACCAATAACCATACTGTGTCTTTATTTTATTTAGATCCCCCAATCATTGAAGGGAATATGGAGTCAGCAAAGGCAGTGGATCTGATTCCATGGATGGAATATGAATTCCGAGTGGTGGCAACCAACACGCTGGGTACAGGAGAGCCCAGTTTACCTTCCAACAGAATCAGAACAGATGGCGCTGGTATGTGGGCCAGGCTTTTTCAATTTTAAAATGTTAGAATTACAATACCACTTTAATGCATTTGGAAATACTTCCTGAAGTAATTCATCTAAAAGTTTATGTGTGGATGTATATAGACACAAATACAGCTATCTAACATACATATATATGTATATAATGTCAATACAGTCAAAACAAAAAAAGACATAGTAGATTTATTGGTATTTTGTATAATTAATGTTTGGGAAGAAGTAAGTGCAAACCAGTTCACATCCTACCAAAGACTATTCCAATAAAGTTTATATTTATAATAACTCTTGTATACTATATACTCTTTCAGTAAATCGTGTATCTTAACCAGAAAGACCCTGTATTAAACAGGTTCAGTGATTTAGAAGAGCCACCATTTGTGCGCCTCACAAAGACATTTATAGCTGAATCCCCACGAGTGGGGTATGCAGCGGGGGTGAAGGGCCAGCAGGCCATGGGGGTGAGGGGGTCAAGAGTCCATTTGGGGAGTTATGGAATAAACAAGAAATAGGTAGAATGCATTCTCATAACGTCAACCAATTCAGGCTTACGTTTTTATGCAAAATGCCACCTCCATTTAAATAGCCTTCCTCTAACCTCCACTCTCTCTTTTTGTCCTTTTCCCCATGTTTCCAAGATGAAATGTCACTCTGATTGGAATATGTCATTCTTTTTATTATTTCCTGTCTATTGAAAACAATTATGTAGATTCCCTAAGTTCATTTATTTTAACTTTTTTGCCAAAGGTTTTATGTGGGGGAGAAGATTCTAAACAGATTGCCTGTTGCTGAAATTCTGCTGTGAGCTCCTTCCTACCATTCATCCCTGTGTTGGCACCTACCCTGGCTCCTTGTCCCGATTTCCAAACAGAACTACATCTTAATGTCTTTTAGGTTTTAAAACCAAGTAATTCGCAGGGACTGCCATCAGTAAAGTATCTCTCATAGGCTCCTGTGTTGTTTCCTGCAGATAAACTTGAAGATTATGAAATAAAAAACAAAAGTATCATTAATATAACTGATTTGTTTTGAGGTGCTGTACCAATGCTTGTTAATGGGCAAGAGACTCAGAGACAGTTGATCTAAACCTGATTTCTCAGTTCCAAAGTTCAAATCCAAATGTGTCTGATCCATCTTCCCATACTGTGGGTTCTCTCTTAACAGAAGTTGCTTGGTCAGGAGTCTGAACACCCACCCACCTGCCTGTTATGACTGAAATTCTTGAAATTCTTGAAATTCTTCTTTAACTGGACAGTGAGATGTGGCCTGAATTACTTTTAGTATATCCACCTACAAAATAGCCTGAAGTGTTCCCTTTTCTTTACCCCACAGAAATATCATTAGGAGGACGAGGTAATCAAAGCAGAAGCAGTTTAAAACACAAATGCCACATAACCAGAGTCCTGGTTTGTTTGGTTTTCTGTTATCTCAGATGGCTTCTGTGTGCTAGACTGAACAAAATTACCCTTCTTGAAAAACGAAGATAAATAAACAGTGCATGACTTGACTGGTGGTTTTGACCACACAACTTCACACCAAGAGATCATGTATTTTATTTGTTTTAACAAGCATTCGTTTTCAGAATAAAATTTCAGGAAAACCCCAAGTTACTAAGTAAATATTTCAGAGATAGCATTATAACATGCCTATCTCAAATGTAGACCTTTTAATCTCATTGATTCTGATTAATGCTCTGTGATCACTTGATTGATGCAATATGAACTGTGTCTTATCTAAGTGCCCATTTTTTCAAGCAAATGTTATTCACAGAATGGAAGAAGGTATTTTTTTTGGCGTTCATAATCCAAATGGACCTCCCTCTTTCTTAGGAATTTTGTGACTATCTTAGGTAGTTTTTAAATCTCATAGTAGCAGTGATGAGATGTTTTCTAAGAATAAAGACCCAGTATCTCGATCTTAGGTAGTTTTTAAATCTCATAGTAGCAGTGATGAGATGTTTTCTAAGTATCTCAGAAGACTTCAATCTGATTATTTCCTATTGGAGCCTATAAAAATAATGAATATCTAGTACTGTGTCTTGAAGCAATGTGCTTAACTGACACCAGCAGCTTGTGTGATGCCGAGGAATTTTCAGTCTCTGTACCTTATCCCTGCTTGCTGGAGAAAACGATTGCAGGGCACATGAAACGGAAGCTGTGAAGTGGCTGTTCTTTTAACAAATTTCTTTTGGGCAACACTTTTAAAAAGTCTTACCTCAATTATTTTTAGTCAAATGATATTTTATTAAGGAATGAATTCCATCTCTGGTATGCTTAGAAAATAACTTCCTCTTAATGCCATCAGAGCCCAGCGACAAATACAGCCGTGAAGTGATAACTGTATTATTCTCACTATAAGGTGCTGTCCAACAATGATTGTGATGCTTCAGTTATTTAGGCTGCAGAAAAATATAGCCTATCACTCATTCATCTATCATCAGAATCTATTTCAGGATCTTTCACTGGCTGGTTTTCATGGACACCGCAGTTCACGTGCTCCCTGTGTGTTCTCAGACACAGTGCTGGCTCTCTAATTGTACAGCTTCCTTTATTCCCAGGACTTTATGAAATTAACCCTGTGGCTGTTAATATTTCCTGAGACATGGCTATTTTTTTTCTCTCTCTTTCTTTTTAGACAGCTGTAGCCCCAACTTGCCTGGAGCTCACTATGTAGACCAGGCTGGCCTTGATCTCACAGAGATCCTCCTGCCTCTGCCTCCTGAGTGCTGGGATTAAAGTGTGCACCACCATGCCCAGCACCTGGTGCCTCAGCTTTTGGAATGCTGTGATTGTAGGCTTGGTACCTTACCCAGTGTTGTCATTCCAAAATTTACAGATGAGGAAGTTGAACTTCCTGGGCAGTGGGAGGCAAAGCTCAGATTCAAGTCCTGATACATGATATTTGCTCTGTAAAAGTCGTGATGCTACTCATCCTTGTCTTGAAATTAAATATACTTATAAAAATGTGGACCTGTCAACTTTGTTACTGATCATTTCATTTATTGAGATAAAAAGGTTATAATAATTTCATGTAAATTTTAATTTTCTTAAAGGAATCATTCAATATATTTAATTTGATAAAATCAATAGATCTCCCTGTGTTGGTTTTGTGTTGGGTTTTATAAAGCATTTAAAATGCTTTGTAAAAAAGTGAATATAGATAAAATTAGACATTGATATTTTTCATTCTTACAAAAATATACTTTCTTATTTTTAAATATTTTATTTTTATTTTATGTATATGAGTGTATTGCCTACATGTGTGTAAGTACACCCGTGTCATGCAATGTCCACAGAGGTCAGAAGAAGGCATCAGATCCCATGGAACTGGAGATATGGACAGCTGTTAGCTGTCATGTGGGTGCTGGGAATTGAACCCAGGTCCTCTGCAAGAGCAGCCAGTGCTCTTAACCACTGAGCCATCTCTCCAGCCCCACAAAAGATACTTTCTAAATGGGGATGTTTGTCTTGCTGTGTACCATTATTAAACCTCTCTGTAAGATGCCAGCATGCATCATGTGGGGTAAAGGCTATCTCCCTTTTGATGAAAGGATGATTCTCTGACTTATTATGTGGTGGAAAGAGGGAACTCCATCCAAAGCTGGACCTGCTGTTGTCTGTTCAGCTTCTTACTGTGCAGACCTTGTAGCACATCTGAGTGTAGTCTGAGGATTCAGTTGTCTATTATAACATGGATGCTCCAAAATTCAGAAGTAGAAGGCATGCTTGTAGTTCATGGTAAGTCACAATTTTGGCTGCAAGCGATAACAAAAGCACCATTTGCCATGTGCCATCATGGGGCACATGGCCATGGCTCTGCAGGTGCTTTTGATAAATCAGTGGGGTCCAGAAGTGCTTCACTTGGGTTGATTTGCACAAATTTGTTTTTTATTTGCAGGTTCAAATCAGTTTTAGGAGGAGAAATGACAAAACCACAATCAACAATATCATGTTTTGTGTATCACCTTAACTTTTACATGTAATTCTGTTCTTGTAGTTCTGGTTCACTTTTGTTTTCAGTTTTCAAAATGAATTTTATAGGCACTGAATTATATCATTAACATACCATGGTATGTAAAAATTAGCTGCTGTTAATGATAGAATGAAACCTAAAGTTAAAAGCAAACACAAAGGATTTTTAAACCCTTAGGAGACCTTGAGACGTTTATACTCATTACAATTATGCCTTAATAAAGAGCAGCCCAAATCGAGCATCCATTTTTTAGGCCAGGAGTGGACTCACACTGCTGAGAAACCATCCTGTCAGAATTCTCCCGAAACTGTGCTCGTGAACAGGGATTTTACACATTCTTTCATTGAAACAGTATCTCCAGCATGAAATGGTGAAGCAGAAGTCAGAGAAGAAAATTTCCCTTTGATTCCTACACCTAGAAACACACAACTACAAACATGGTTGTCAAGTTCTCTTATTTTTTGCAGTGACAAAAAGCAGTATTTTCAAGGCTTTGAAGCTTTGCTATATAAACTATGTATACATATATTATTACACTCTCGGGTGGAGAACGAGGAGGGATCTTGATGGTTTAAGGTTATATGCCCAGGTCACAAGAGGAGTACATGGCTCAGAGAGCTTGTTTATGTTTGCAAGGTTGGGTAAAAGTTATTTGTCCAGAGTACGTCCATATTGTAAAAGTCATTCTTATAAGACCTGAATTAAAGTTGCCAACTTCTCTGTACATGAATGGTGGAAAATGAGCAAGTTAATTAAACTTCTTTTGACAAATACTTACCTTTCAGTCTGGAGAGACAACTCAGCAGTTAAGAGCATTAGCTGAGCTCTTGCAGAGGACCCAGATTCAGTTTCCAGCACCCACATGGCAGCTAACAACCATTCATGATTCCAGTTCAAGGGGAATCTGATGCCCTCTTCTGGGGGTATTACATGATGTGGGTGCACTTACATACATGTAGGCAAAACACTCATACACATAAAAACGTAATAAATGCAAAATATTTAAAAAGAGCACAGCATGAGGCCACCTACCTATATGCAGGCAATGCACTCATAAAATGAAAATATTTAAAAAATTTTTAAAATTAAAAATATTAAAAAATAAATTTATTTGTCTTCCTTAAGAGATGATATACTTTATTGTGTGTCCAATTTAGGTATGTCATGCAAAAGCAATTTCTGAGTCTATCTAGATGGATCTATTATTAGTAGACGCCAATTCATTCAGCAAACTTTAATAATTAGAGATCGAAAATTAGTAAAACTTAGTTGTACGTATTAAAATTAAAATTAGTTGCATGTATTTAATTTATAATGCTATAAAGAACCTTTGCAGGACTGGACATAGATTGTGCTCACTTTTTTTCTAATTTATTTATTAGTTTTATTTTATGTGTATGTGTGTATTGCTTCCATGTAGGTAAGTGCACCCATGTTGTGCAGTGCCCATGGAGGTCGGAAGAGGCTGTTGGATCCCCTGGAACTGGAGTTACAGACAGTTGTTGGCTGCCATGTGGGTGCTGGGATTTGAACCTGGGTCTCCTGCAAGAACAACCAGGGTTCATAACCGCTGAGCCGTCTCTCCAGCCCCTAACATTGTTATCTTTAGTGTTTAACCTAACACTAATGCAGCTGGTTCTCAGAACTGTATGTACACAAAAAAGGGATACAAGGAAAGTACAGAGTTCTGATAACTGGAAGTTAATGGATAAAAAGACAATGAAAGATTAAACAACAGTGAGACTGTCATACTTTGCTCTGGAAGAATCTATTGCCAGATACATTTTGTTTTGGAGTGATATATTTGTTTTTCACGTGTGGATGAAGGCAACTAGCAAGCCACAGTTCTTTCACTTGTTTTAAATAAGTAACACATGATTGGTTTGGGTTCTTCAGAAGGATTTTTGTTGTGTGTTATGGTTTCTGTTTACAGCAATCTTTTAAGCCAGACCAAATGTCCTGCCTGACTTATTCTTAAATCATGAGTCCACTGACTGACAGAGTTTGAACGAAAACTTGAGAACAGTAAACAAACCTGCAATATTTGCTGGATGAGATGACTCAGATTTCATGATTTTTCCCCTCTAGTTGGAAAAACATCCATTTATAATGGGAGCCACACCAGAAATGTTGACAGTGTGCTTCACTGCCAAGCAAGGACTAATCTATTTTTAATATACAAACACAATACAGTCCATTTAATTATATTAATAACTCCTCAGAATTATATGTTTAAATGCTTTAGAAGAATCTATATGTAAAAATAAGATGTTACACTTGAATCTTTGATTTCATAAACTGGAACATTATTTATGCAATCATTTTGAAATGCTTACATTTAGGTTTTAAATCATAAAAACTTTTTTTTGCATAAGAGAAAGTTGCATGGATGTATAACTTTTTTACTTAAAGTGGCCAACATGCACAAGACTGATACAAGCTCAATCAGATAAAAACCAACTTAGAACGGAGGAAATGGGCAGCAGGCCCCAATATTAGCCAAGGAACTATTGGCAGGTGATCACTGCTGGGTGGGGGAGAGTTATCTTCTTTAAGGGAGTGACACTTACAGGCTGAACAGGCTTCAGTGGAGGAACTCTCACAAAGGAACATCTGGGTACATAATTTGACTCAATAGGCCTTAACATATATGACAAACTGTGTGAAATCCTGTGGGCATCTATGGGGGGAGGTGCTAATAAGGGACATCTAAATATAATAATGCATTGTGTGAGGCCCACAAAAATAATCAATAAAAGTATACACTGAAAAAACAATGTCCATGCATGCTGAAGTCCCAATTAACAATAAATAACTTGTCAACATATTTTGTAGCAAAGGACAGTCTTTAGATACTATATGGTTTTCATGTTTTAGGACTTGCTCCATGCTAATTTGTATCTTGTTATATATAATCTTAAAGCCCCAAAAAAATGCTTACTGCAAATTAAGAATTCAAATACAAAAGGAAAATTGGAAATAATAGTTTCTCTTCACAGGAAACAATGATCATGATATTGACTTGATTTTCTGAAGTTTTTTGGATCTATAAGCTGAAAAACACAGGCCTTCTTGTACACATGATAAGGAGATCACTGTTTATCTGAAATGATGGCAAAGGATGATTTAAAACATATCACTGCTTTTAACCTTTCACATTAAAATTATAAATATTGTTTATTCATCATTAGTAATTTATTATTTTTAAAACATTAGTTTGTTTGGATGATTTATTGCCGAAAGAATGCCTGGTTTGTTCCCTGTTAAGTGCCTGGAGCCTGAAGTTCAGACACCTGCTTGTGCTCGGGTGATTTACTTCCGTGGGAAGTCCTCTGGCTCGAGCAGGGCTGTGCACAGACAGCTAACTACACAGTTCTCAGACTCGAGCTGCATACATCAGCTCCTTCTACGGAAAGTTTCCTCTAACCTGTTGAAGTGGGAAAAGTCAGTAATCTAGGCAAGAGAGCAAAATATTGTATTAAAAGACTGTTGCCTTCCATGCTGATTTTATTGTCTTGTTTTAGCAACGTGAGCCGAATAAGCAATCTTTGAAAAGTGAATCAGTCTTGAAATTCTTATTTGAAGCATCATAAAGTATAAAGTGTTTACTTTGTGAAGATGCACTCTCTATGAGCTCTGTTGTAAATAGAAAGGTTAAAATGGTTATAATGAAAAGCATTGTAAAGAAATGACTTGGCAAATCTATATTTCCCTAAAGGTAGCAATATTTTATTCAAAAATTGTCATATAATAGGTTATTTTAAAATTATTTTGACTGCCTATGAGCATTACAGTTATTCTTAGAACTAAACAACATTTGATTTATTCACTGATTTTAGGATAATATGTTTTTTTTGTCACTTTTCTATGGTACATAGAGATCTAATCTTAGAATATAAGTTTATGGGCTTAAAAGAGTTTACAGTTATTTTAAGGGTCTGGAGAGATGGTACCATGGTTAAGAGCACTGGCTGCTTTTGCAGGGGACCCGTGTTCAATTCTTAGCACCCACATGGCCACAAACAACTCTCTGTAACTCCAGTTCCAGGGGATCCAACTCCTTCTTCTGACCTCTGAGGGCATTGCATGATATGAGTGCACTTACATACATGCAGGCACAAAAAAATGATAATAATAAAATATTTTTAACAAGAGTTTACAGTTATTTAACCAAAGAACTATTACTTATCTTTCAACAACCTTGTATACCCACAGTGAACTCTCTCTAGCCATATGGTAATCTCTATGAGGGGAAAGGAGATCATACAGTTTTGCAGATAAGGTGAGGTGTGTGTTTTTGTTTCTGGGCAGCTACTGTATGTGTTTCACCAAGAAATTTACATGGCTGACCTAAGAAGTTTCAGAGTGCTCTTCTTTGATTTCCAGTCCTTTGTCGTATTCTTCAGCTCAGTGTCACCTTGCTAGGAGCACTCTGAGCTGGGTGTGGCTGGGTTCTGCTAGAAAGCACATTGGGAACTCCAAGAACTGGCATTGCATCTCCTTGAAGTGTTAACAGATTTGGGATGGTATCCCTCACAGGGCCGACACCTTTGTGTGGGAAAGCACATGTCTCCCATAGAACACGGACCTGCAGTGCAGGGACAGGCAAGGCGCATCTTCAGTTACAGATGAAGTCCACGTACCCAACAAGACACAGTGCCTGCCCCCAAGGGCTTTTAAGGAGAGAGAAAAATAAAAAGGCACTGGATTGGACAGTTGATGGGGTAGTTGAAAGCAATGTGGTTTTTCAAAGAGCAATTTCTGGGACGTGAAGTAGAAACAAATTGTGACTTTTTGAAAAGTGATGATGGGGTCAAGTACAAAACAGCTGTATGTCAGTTCAGTAGACTTCGGTCCGGGGAAGGCGTGGTGGCTTAGGGATTAGAGGAAAGCACACTACAGGACAGTTCTTCAAAGGAAACTGAAGTGGGTGGGTCGGGGAGTCGGGGAAAAAGAGCTGGGGCCTCAGCTGGGGCAGAATTGCAGAGCGGACAGTGGATTTGGGCAGTACAATGTTACATTTATTAGATTTCTCATATTTTTGTGTGCGAACATTGGCAGTTGGTGCAGCTGTGTGGTATTTCAGCATTCACTTACATGGTGAAGCAGAAAACGGACGCAGCAACGGCACAACTGGACGTGAACAGGGACCAAGCCTCAGAGCTGAGACATCTTTTCTAACAGAAATTGTAAACTCTTTCAAAATCATTAAATGACACTGGAAAACGAAAAGCATGGCAGAGTGAAATCGGTTCACTGTCCTCTGCGGAGGGAAACGGGATGGTTCCTAGGGCCTCCAGATGCATTGCTATGCTGGCGGAAAAGTACGTCACACAGCTCCTGAGTGTGGTGAACGATCTTGCTGCGGCTTGCTTTGCTTAGTGAATCAAAAATGCATGCTTTCTGTGGTCAAGAAGAATTTCATTGGCAAAAAACATATTTATTTTTTTCTCCGTTTCAGCACCAAATGTGGCTCCCTCGGATGTAGGAGGCGGAGGAGGAAGCAACCGGGAGCTGACGATAACATGGGCCGTAAGTATTCATAAACCTCAGGGAAGGGCCTCTATCTGCTTTTAATTGCAAACCCATTTTGTTTCCTAAAAGAAGTTGAAAATAAAAAATGAATACTCAATCTGTGTATAAGAATAATTACTTCTTTTCCTTAAACACACATGAGATTTCATTGCCTTACTAGGCTTAGTGAACAGTTCCTACACAAAACAGTTGCTCTGGCTGGGCACAGATCTGTTAGCCTAGAAGACTAAACACTCAGCTACCTGGTTCCAGAGGTATTGTGAACCCATTTTGATCTGCTAACCCAAGAACAATTTATAAAAATTTCCCTGAACATCTTATACTTAGAAGGTTTGGTTCCCAAAGTTGACATCAAATTCAGTTTTAAATTGGATGCCGGCTTGTTCAGTCACTACTGTAATGGATCTTGAGCACCTTAGAAGTCATGCAAAGGACCTGACACCAGGGCATTCAGACATTTTATTCAGTTTTCATGACCCAAAGAAGAATTAGATACCAGACTCTAGATTTTCAAAGTGGCAGAGTCAGGGGAAGGAGAAAGCATGACAGCTACAAATCATCTAAGTCAGACTTATGGCGTGTATGTGGACATGTTTTGCATAGATACATCACATTCCATATTTTTAGTATTTAACCACTAAGGTTAGTCGAGGGGTGCCGCATAGGTTCCAAAGGATGCTGAGAACTATGAGAGATTGACAGTCTTCTTTTCATGAATCAAATTGATAAGTATTAATAATAATATCCAAAAGTAGATATTCAATGAAATTTGACTTCACCTGTGCAGTGTAGCCATTTAAATCAGTTCTTCAGAGCTGGACATGGTGACAACACCTTTAGTCCCAGCACTCAGGAGGCAGAGGTATGCAGATTTCTGTTAGTTAGAGGCCAGCCTGGTCTACATAGCGAGTTCCAGGCCAGCTGAGGCTACAGGGAGGCCCTGCCTCAAAAAAAACCCCCCCAAAAAAAAAACCCGTCTAAATGATAAAAAAAAAAAAAGAAAAATATTTACTATTTTTATTTTATGTGTATGTGTGTATTGCCTGCATATAGGTATTCCTAAGTTTTATAGTCAATATGGTATCCAAAAATTCAAATATTATAAAAATTAAAGCACACATTACTATTCTCCATATGATACGACTTCCATAAACTTTTTGGCCATCTGTTTTACAGTGAAATGGGCCTCCTAAGAAATTCTAAGTTAAAAATACTCCAAACATTTGGAATCAGGTTTCTAGAGAAAGGACCTGAGAATCAATTTTCTGAGCCCACAGCTGATTCTGTTGTGTTCTAAGCTCCATTGTCTGAGGTGGGGAAACTTCAATAAGAAAAAAAAGTTTAAATTTCTGTGGAAGTACTAAGCTACATTATCTAGCCATGTGAGCCCCATTTTGGACAATCCCAATACCACCTGTTGGGGTACCGAACTACACATCCAGGTGCAGCCTTTATCTTTGACTTTAGTATGTCTGAACATCCTCCTTTTAAAGCTTATCCAAGCAACTATGTTATATTTAGTTCAAGATAATTACCCTGAGACATCTCTACTTTCATTTTCAGTTGAAAAAAGTCAATGTGTAATTTAAGTCTTTATCTTAATGGCTTCAAAATGCTTCATGGCAAGTGTTAGAACTAGTGTGACCTCAAAACTGTCAACCTCCTTATTTGTAAGGGACATAGGTCTTCAGAAAAAAAAATGAGAACGTTACAGAAAATCAAGCCTCACTCGGCAGGTTCCCAGAGCCTGTCTCCTGCACAGAAGAAGGGCGTTACCCCCTCCTTCCTGGAACCTTCGCTCTAGTCCTCTGAGAATTCTCTCTCTGATGGCAACCTAGATAGTCTAGGGTTTCGCATAGCTCTCTTACCATTGCCTCTCAGTTCTGAAGTTGTTAAATATGTACAACTTCATCCCTGCTCTAGGTGCTAAGGATAAAAAGGAAAATTATCAAACTTCTGGCTTTGCACAACTTAATTTACAGGGGTTGAGGCTGACAATGCAAAAGATAAAGAAGTTAAGTGTGTAGCGTTCAGGCATGAGAGGTTTAAAGGAAAGCAGGGACGCAGGAGTGGCATATGGGGTACTGCAAAGTCTAGAAAAGGTAAGATTCTGAGGACTGAGGAAACACTATCTGGGAGGAAGTTTATACCCCCAGAGTGAGGGATGAAAGGGGGATTGAAAGGGGGTGGGTGGAGGCAGGAGGAGCCCAGGTGTTCAAGGAGCAGCATGGATACCACTTGGGAGAACAGCGACATTGCACAGTTGAACATGTTTGTGCTCCTCATGTTCAACTAGCACTAGTTTATGAACTAGGTATATTTTCACCAAGAGAATTCTTCCTGGTATAACTGTAATCTCATAAGAGTCTTCCCTGCTAACTGTCACTAAACCTCTTACTAATTATTTAATTCATTTCTGTTCAGCCTTTGTCCAGAGAGTACCATTACGGCAACAATTTTGGTTACGTAGTGGCATTTAAACCGTTTGATGGAGAAGAATGGAAAAAAGTTACAGTTACTAATCCAGATACAGGTCGCTATGTCCATAAAGATGAAACCATGAGCCCTTCCACCGCCTTCCAAGTAAAAGTTAAGGCATTCAACAACAAAGGAGATGGGCCGTACAGCCTCATAGCTGTCATCAATTCAGCACAAGACGGTACGTAAGCGAGACGAAAGCCCAGTTTCCATCACCGAGAAAAGGCGTATTCAAACTAGGCTTCTAGTTTGTTTGCTTTCAGGGCTTGTCCATTAAGATCTTATATTACTACGTCTACTAAGAAAGGATTGTCATAAGCCAATTGAAAATGTCAGTCTCCCCATGTAAGTGACAGGAGTGATGGTTAAAAAATAGCCTTTCATCCTTTAGGTTCTGGCATTGGAAGTTTGGAAATCTTCCAGTCTTAGAACAATTTGCTGAGGGTCCCTAGTTCTGGCCTCTTGATTATAATTTTGTAATCCAAATTTTCCATATTTAACATCAGTGAGTCTATGTATTCATAAACTCTACTACTTAAAAATTCTGTCTACATACATATTTGTAAAATTCAAACTTTAACTCAAAATTTGTATAGTCACAGCATTTATGCAATATAATAGTGTAATATTGGAATTTCTGTCTGCATGTCCGTGTGGGGGGGCATGCATGTGTGTTTCTGTGTGTGCACATGTGCGTGTGCATGGAGAGGGAACAGCCTTCAGGTTTGTTCTTCAGCCACCATCCACCTTATTTTATTGTGAAGAGCTTCTCGCTGGTCTGAACTCATCAAATAAGCTAGATTGGCTGGGCAGTGAGCCCCAGGGATCTGCCTGTCTCTGCCTCCCCAACTCTGGAATCACAAGCCTGCACCCTCACACTCAGATTTCTTTTACATAGAATCTGGGTATCAAAGTCAGGTTCTCATGTTTACAAGGCAAGGATTTTTTCCAGCTGAGCTATTTCACAAGGCAACTGAAATTTTTCTTTAAAAGGAAAAGCATCTCACAGGCCATTTGGGCAGGGGGGCAGATATGCTGACACTGGTTCGCACTGTTTTTCTGGAAATTTTCAATATGCCGAGCATACTCCTTGAAGACCCTATGTTTAAATACAAATGCCACCCAGTTTTAGATTGAACACAATTGCATTAATTTATGTGACTTCCTATTTAAACTGCTACGCTCATTAGCACGTATATTTGTGTTTTAGATGATGCAGCTTGGGAGATGGCCCAGCTATAAGTCCTCAGACGGGTGAGGTTCTTGTTGTGCAAGCATGAGGATCTGAGCTTGGCTCCCCAGCACCCACATAAACAGGCAGCTACTGTAGCACATGTCTGTAATCTCATTCCTGGGGAGGTGACAACAACAGGGATCTACAGCATTTGCTGACCAGCCAGTCTAGCTAAACAGTGAGCTCCAGGTTGACCGAGAGATCCTGTATCAAAAAATAAGGTGGAGAAGCAACTAAGGAAATCACCTGAGGATGGTCCTTTGGTCTCACCATGCAAACGCATGCATGTGTGCCTGTACCTGCACACACATGTGTACACCCAACAAAAGGGATAAGACGGGGATGGGGAGATGGTTCAGCTGGGAAAGTGCTTGCCTGGCAAGCTGGAGGACCTGCATTCAGATCCCCAGCACCTCAGCACCCAGGTTACGAAGACTGGATTGGAGATGCTGCCTATTTTCCCAAAGCTGGAGAAGCAAAGAAAGAGCTTGATGGGCAGAAGCTTTGCTTAATCAATTAGCTTAAGGGACCATGTCTCAAAAACATAAGGTAGAAAGAAATAGTGGACGGGAGACACCTGGCATCAACCTCTGGCTTTTACACACACACACACACACACACACACACACACACACACAACACACACATGCATGTGCACATGCACTAACACACATACACATACATACACACACATATATGCATGCATATGCCAGAGAGAGAGAGAGAGAGAAACACAAAGGTACGGTATTGCAATGTCTCCTTTCTCATGTAATGTGTTAATATTTGGTAGTTAGAAAAGCGAAGAGAGATTTCATTGTTATTCT
The DNA here is from genome assembly GCF_000622305.1 of Nannospalax galili. Lineage (NCBI taxonomy): Eukaryota > Metazoa > Chordata > Mammalia > Rodentia > Spalacidae > Nannospalax > Nannospalax galili. Next base: position 1,052,163 of record NW_008340410.1, on the reverse strand, counting down.
TAGCTAAGTTTCTCTTGGTGTATGCCAGAGAAACACTTCAAAAATGAAAATGCTGTAAAATTCTTTTCTGTCCTCTTAGAGAAAAACAAAACCCAATCTAATGGTTTACCCAACTTGCAGTTTTGGGTTTTTTGAGACAAGGTATCTCTCTTTACCCCAAGCTGACTTGGAATTCACCATGTAAATCAGCCTGGCCTCAGACTCACAGCAATCCTCCTGCCTCAGACTTCAGAGTGCTGGAATCACCAAGCCTGGAAACATTTTACTTCAGAATGAAGATAGAGCTGCTCCTTAGACATCAACAGAAATTCTTACATATATTCTTCAGTCATAAACTTACTAGTTTTCACCTTTTTAAAAAATGTAATATATTCAAATTATCTTATGATCTGTACTTTCAAAACAATCATGCCATTTTACCATACATATGTTGTATAGCATAATTTTGCACATACACAAGTTTACATTAAAACACACATCTAAAAGGAAGGCATCTGAGTAATTTAGCTCAGCTGGATCCGTCTAGAGACCAAGAAGTAGAAACAATTTAAATTTATAATCAGGAAAAGCAAAGCCCGAGTGCTACACCTCATACCTCTGCCTATGTTCATCCAGCTGGGATGTGACAGGACTCCCTCTCAGAGAGAAAGTTAGAAGTATTTTATAAGTTATCTTTTTATTCAATATCAATTTTTTATTGCTTCATCTGATGCTAAAGTTAGCTTATAGTCAAAGACCAGGCTTCTCTTCTGTTTAGTCATGACCATTTGTATTTGATAGTATTTCTTTCATAAATATTTCACGAGCCTCATAAAACTTGCATATGCTGAAATTTGTGTAAGTTGTTACTCTTTCTTCTCTGGGTAAGAAGTCAGTCACCGTGCTGCTTGTTTACTTTGATAGGGAGAAGTAACAGTGCTCACGTGTAGAAACTCTTTAAAAACGTTAAGTAGGATTATGGCCTTTTAATGAAAGACAATAAAAATTGATCAGCCTGCTCAAAGGTCTCCCATGGTTCTCTGTAAATTTCACCAGGCATGTAAATTAGCTTGTTTTTTTTTTTTTCCTGAACAGAGGCCTTTTGAAACATACTTGATTTGATGCCCAGTTGGAAGATTAGGTGTGTAAAAGCTCCCCTGATCCCAAGAAACAGTAGCTGTCACAACTCGTTTCAAAGATCTTGAATCTTTTTAATGAAGTTTGAACATAGAGGGAAACTTTATTAATGCTTTCATATATTGGTAATTTATACAATTAGCAAATAAGATAAAATTATTTTAATGAATATTTTTCTGTAATATCAGTTTCCCTTTTTTGGTTAATACAACTGTTAAATAATGAATTTAATTTATATCAAAAGACTTTTGAAAACATATCAGTTGGGAGAAATTTCTAAGAAAACACCGTATTTGCTTATAGACTTTGTTGATGTCCACGAAGCTTCTTCTGTTTTGTGGAGAGCATTTGTGTGAGTGTGCACTGACATTCATCCACATGAATATTCTTGTGGACTCATCACCAATAACAATGAAGTAAAGTAGCAGCAATAAAGGTGGAGAAATAATAAAAATTTTGAGCTTACTTCTAAAACATTATAGTTCTATTTCATTCATATAGGAAAGAACTTTAGTTGAATTTCTTTATATGAACTTCTTACTCAAATGTAACATTCTCTCAAGTGGTCAGTCCTAGACTACGTGTGTGCACAAGCAACACTAAATGGACTCAGTAGATTGTGTGTGTGTGTGTGTGTGTGTGTGTGTGTGTGTAAAACAACAATAGAGAAGATGAGGTCATGAACTTCAGAGGCTGTTGGGGGAGGTCATGGTAAAAAAATTTTTAAGAAAACAGAAAAAGTATCATTCTCATCAAATTTCAGCTCCCAGCGAGGCCCCCACAGAAGTTGGTGTCAAAGTTTTATCATCTTCAGAGATATCTGTGCACTGGAAGCATGTTTTAGAAAAAATTGTGGAAAGCTACCAGGTGAGTTCAATTTGTGTTCCTCAAACTAAATCCATTCATTCATAACTGTACAAGCATGTCTTTTACAAATGCGGTCAGCTTGCAGTGTCTGGCGTCCCATTGGTTGACTTGGTAACTAACACTGTGTCTTCTTGTTTGTTTGGTGGGTTTGGTTACCTCTAAGAATTGTCAGGAGTGACATGGAGATTACTCTGACCTGAACATTACACGTGCTACATATGTGTTCATTTAAAATGATATACCCAATAAATACGTACAAATATTATCTCTCGTTAAAATTGGGTAAGACAGAGGTTCCTCCCTGGTTTATCTAGGAAAGATATAAAGACTTACGTGCTAGCAACAATTCGGTTAAAATAAAAACTAAGGCTGCAATGCTCATGGTTCACCAGGATCTCCTCCTCCCCCAGCCTATAGCCACCATCTTTTCAGATAACCATTCTCATAAAATCCTGGTGAATCCCAAGATTTGGGAAAGTATTTTTGTAACTTTTATGAGCATTTTTAAAGTGGTATCTTCCTTCCCGTAGTAGTTCCCCTCATGAAAGTTAGAGGAGATCATCAGAAGTGTACTACCTGTATAGCTCATGAGCTTATCAAGCAGAAAATTGTTAACAATCAACTTGTCCTAAAGAAAACTTCCTTACTGCTGTCTTAAAGGGCAGATGGACGTTTGATAGGTGGGTGAGGGGTGGCTCTTATTCAAAGTGTATCAGAAAACTGACACCAGGAAGGTGGCTGGGCCGTCACATGGTGTCAGCACAATCTGGATTTCATTTTATTTTATTTTTTTGGTCTTTTTGAGACAAGGTCTCTCTGTAGTCCCCAGCTGGCCTGAAACTTTCAATATAGACCTAGCTGGCCTCCATCTCACAGAGATCTGTCTGCCTCTACCTCCCTAGAGCTGGGATCACAAGCTATTCTAGCATCTATTTAAGATGTGAAGCACATTAAAACTTATATTTATTTTAAAAAGACACAGCAAGGCCCAGGAGAAGGCTCAGTTGATGAAGTACTTGCTGTGCAAGCATGAAGGTCTGAGTTTGGATCCCCATCACCCACATAAAAAGGCAGGTGCTGTAGCACGTGTCTGTAATCTCATTCCTAAGGAGGTAAAGACAAGAGAGTCTGTGGCATTTGCTGGCCCCCCAGTCTAGCTAAAGCAGAGAACTCCAGGTTGACTGAGAGACCCACCACCCCTGGTGTCTGTGCCTCTCATTCTGTTCAGAGTGGACAAGTGAAATATTTAGAACTGAAGCTGGTCTGCTTCGTTTCCCAATCTGTCCACAGAATATTAGTTCTGTGAGCACAGGATGTTGTTTTATTCTCAATATCTATGTACATATTGAAAATGAAACGTAAGCTTGTGTTTCAAATGTTTGGTGACTGGCTGGTGCGCTACTAAGGAAGAGTGTGGAAACTTAGGTGGAGTCTTGCTGAAGGAAGTAGGTCACCGAGGGTCATCCTTGGGGTCATATTCCTGGCTACCTCCTCTCTGTCACTCTGTCTCTCACCGTCGTTCATCTCTGTCTCTGTGTCCTTCCTGGTCAGCTGAGACATGAACACCCTCCTGCCATCCTAACGTTCTAAACTCCAGGGGCAAAGGGACTGCACAGGCTGAGTCCTCTCTAAGTGACTACATAGACTGGACCCTTTGAAACCATGAGCCAAGATAAGCAATTCATTCCTTGAGCTGTTTCTCTCACAGATTGTGTCAATACATACAGGCAAGAGCGGTTCTGGGCACCTGGTAGACACTTACCAGATATTTGTTGAATGCTATAGTCAACCTTTTCTTCACTGAGACCAAACACCTGACAACAGCATCTTTAAGAATGAGAGTTTGTTTTGGGGTTACAGTTTGAGGGTCTGGTCCATAGCAGAGGGGAAGGCGAGGAAGCAGGGAAGTGGGGGGAGGGGGGGCCTTGAGGCAGCCATGCAGGTCGCACTGAGTCAGAGAGCAGCAATTTACTTTTCCCTTACTACACACTCTTGCCGCCCACATTTAGGGTGCACCTTCCCACCTCAATGAACATAACCTAGAAAATTCCCCACAGACATGCCCAGAAATCTGTTTCCACGGTGTTTCTAACTCCTGACAAGTTGGCAATCGTGATTGACCACATGTACTGACAAGAATAATGCGGCACAAAACGAGCCGGCACTTCGGTTCCCTCAAGGCCATGTGTCTGACTTCTAGCCACAAAAGGAACCAGAGCCTTTTCGCAGAAACACTCAAGAAGTCTTTTTTAGAACCACAGGTTGTGACTTGGATCGATTTCTACGTATCCTTGCAAGGCTTCAGCTAGATGATAATAAAGTCGGAGACAGAGGAGACAGGGGATGCTGAGAATACCCAGGACTCAACACTCTATCCCAAAATTAAATTACAGCAGGCTGTAAAGAAAGACTCCACAGAGGTCACAAACCACTGTAGTAAGCAACCCAGAGGATTTGGGGGAGGATACACTGATATTTGATGATTTTAAAAAATCAAATTTTAAAGTGCACCATTTTTCCTCTTTTATGTCATTTATAGTTAACAAATGAAAACTCAAAAATTTAACCATCTCATTGAGTCAAGATAATAAATGTGTTTTTTTTACTTTATTAAGAACACGCTACAGAATTTTATGCACTCTTGGCTGTATATATTCCGAGCAGCAGAGTGAAAAAGGAGCAAGAGGGAGAAGGCTATGCAGAGCTGACCATCTGATAGTAGTCAGAATCTAAGCCCTTTTCAAACATTTCAGTTAAAGATTTATAAAGAGCAAAGTGTAGTGCTTAGCAAATAAGATTTTCTACAGGTAATCTGAAGAGCAAAGCATGCTTTCTGAAAGAGCTTAGTTTCACAGATTTCTAATGCTATAGCATCACTGTAGATGAAGTCTTGAGGATATTGCCAGGCAGGTTGACTTTAGGTACCACATCTGTCACTTAGGAAATCTGTAGAAAACATGTATGAACTTTCTTACCTTCCTCATTTATAAAATTGAGGAAGTGGGGCTGGAGAGATGGCTCGGTGGTTAAGGGCACTGGCTGCTCTTGCAGAGGACCTGGGTTTGAGTCCCAGCACCCACTTGGAGGCTAACAACCGTCTGTAATGCCAGTTCCAGGGGATGCAACATCCTCTTCTGACCTCCTCAGGCACTGCACAACATGGGTGCACTTACGTGCAGGCAATATACACACACACATAAAATAAAAATAATAAATAAAACAATTTTTTTTGGTCTTTTCAAGACGAGGTCTCCCTGTAGCCCCAGGGGTCCTGGATTCACTAAGGAGACCAGGCTGGCCTCTGACTCACAGAGATCTGCCTGCCTCTGCCTCCAGAGTGCTAGGATTAAAGGCGTGCACCACCACGCCCGGCCTAAATAAAATACTTTTTAAAAAAACTGAAGATGTGGGATTGACCCTTGGATTATGTGGAGGTAATTAATCCACACTTGAACTTTGTTCTATTCTATTTCATTGGGCATTTAGAGATGAGGATGACGATAATCACACTATTAAAAACTCTAAAGATTAAAGCCCTTGCTGAGTATTCTATGCTAAACACATAAGTGAATATATTGTATTGAATCCACACAGACTTAGGGGAGGTATGTTTTATTATCTCCATTTTAAAATGAGGGATTTAAGACTTACACATATTTGTCTAACTGATAATGCTCAGAACCTGGTTTTAATCTGGCTGCTGCCTGCCCAGACAATAGATGATTTAAAATGCTGGAAATAAATCACAGAATTATTCTTTCTATTCATTTCTTCTTAAAACTCTCTAAAATTTTGCACACAGAGCCTTGAATTTCAGTGACAAGCCTGAAGGGTTAAAAGAGAAACAGCAGCAACTGTTGATGTCTCCTGTAACAGCACATTCCTATGAATACAGGGGAAGGATTGCAGACAGACTAGAATATGGTTCTTGTTTGGATTTTAAAATACATGAGAAGCCCATGGTTTAACAAGATAGATGGCCATGAAAACCAACACCCCATTTGACTTCCCTGAAGTGTATGGTGGATCTAAGTTATAAAGATACAAATGCAAAACCCACACATTAAAATATGAAAGAAAATGTAGTGGGGAAGAAATCCATAGTTCTGCACGATTATCCCGATTATCCCCAACTCAAGGTTAACTTCCTGGTTAATGAATGAGCACTGCAGGCAGTTGGAGCTAAAAGGTCATCTTCTCTTTGTGGTTTTTAAACGGTGTCTCAGGTGTAAAGGCCACTCGTTTTTCCCTTCTTGGTGAAATGGCTCCCCACTTTCAATCTTAGCATCCCGTGGGTTTGCCTACAGTGTGTATAGGGTCCTTCTTTCAAGGGAATTTGAGTGACTTTATGCTCCTTCTCAAGAATCCACAAAAGAGTATTTGTAGGAAAAGCATTCATTTAATTTAATGAAAACAAGCAAAATAGACTATAAAAAAAGAATACAAAATTTGTGAAATGAATCGAGATTAGTGCAGATGATGGATTATGCAATCATCATATGAGATTTATAATCCTGCAAAGCCTCAGCCGTTCTCACAGGTGAAACTGCTAGCTGGCATGAACTGCTGTTCAGGGAGTACTGAAATGTCCCCTTTGGAGAAAGCGTCCATCTTGTTCTGCATCGCTGACACAAAGGCGTGCGAAGGGCAATTTTTTATTAATGTTTGTTAATTTGTTTTTAAAGTGACCCTAGGGAGCAAGTGGGAGGAAACGATGGGCGGAAAGCTCAATACAAAGACGCTCTTGATAGCGGCCCCTGTGCAGAGCTAGGAGTCCACACTGAGACTTCACACCACTGGGAACATGTGACTTGGAACTGCCCTGCCTAGGAGAGAGGGCATCTTCCTCCACTCTCTCCCCCATGGGTAAGGTGCCCCACTGGCGCCGTCTTGCACCCACTTCCAGGGCTTTTGCAGTTCCCACACCTCTGCTGTGTTCAGTGTTTGTCCATCACAGTCTTGCTCCATGTGCCCCACGGGGTCAGGAGCCGCAGCACCAGCCGAGCTGAGGGGAAGCCAGGCTCAGTTTCTATGTTAGTCTTATGTTTTTACTTACATGCCATATTTAGTGTTTTTTTTCTAGAATATTAAATCTTTATTAGAGGAATGTTTGTTTGTCCTAGATTATTTCTCAGATAAAATTCTAAATTTTGGGAGAGAACTTACAAATATGACATAAAATCTTTAGATACCAAATAATAAAATGAAATCAAGCTTTAAGAAAGGCTAAAATGTTGAGCACTCTGCAAAGGTAACCAATTTCTCAAAAATTTGTGCGAAGCAATATAGCTATTATCTTTCTACCAGAATCATACCAGTTGTACCTCATGAATTTATAGTTAAGTATAATTATCTCTTCTCAGACCTAAGTGTTAGGCTTGTCTCTAAGGCTCTACTTTTAGTTTTCTAACACTTTTAAGGGTGCATTTTTATAGCAAACTGAAGTACTTAAATCTCTAGCAACCATACTGATAATCATATGTGAATTTACATTTTAATTCATTTCTTTGTTTTCTTAAAACATCCATGAAGGCCAAGAACACATTTTCTGTGTCCACTCCATGCTCAGCATCTGGGACGGTACCTGGTACCAGTGGAAAGCCAAACAATATTTGCAAAATGAATGAATGCATAGCCCATATCCAAAATAGTCTTACCCCAAAGAGCTTAGGGTGTATATCTGCCCTCATTAAGTTCACATCTAGTAAGAATACAGAGGCAACTGCTAAGGGAACTCTAAAATTGTTTAGTAAGCACTATTATAAGTTCACACTAGACTGAAGGCCCTTGAGAACTCAGAAACAAACAGTTAAATGCCACAGCACTAAGCAAGAGAAATAAGTGTTGCTCATATATATATATATATATGCACACATGTATTTGTGGGGCCTGGGGAAATGGCTCAGTTGGTTAAGTGTTTGCCTTGCAAACGTGAGGACCTGAGGTTGCTCCTTAGAACCTGTATTAGTTTCTTTTCTGTGCTGTAATAAAAGACCATGGCCAGGGCAACTTATAGAAAGAAGAGTTTATTTAATTTACTGTTCCAGAGGGCTAGGAGTCCATCATGGCGGGGAGCATGGTGAGGAGGCAGATGGAGCAGAAGGACTGAGGGCTCACATCTGCAGGCACAGGTGGCAAAGAGAATTGAAAATGGGACAAGGCTGTGAACTCTCAGAGCACATCCTGGGGCATGCTTCCTCCAGCAAGGCTACGCCTCCGCCTCCTGTGAACTCTCAGAGCACATCCCAAGTGGTGAGCTTCCTCCAGCAAGGCCACACCTCCTGAACCTCCCCAAACAACACCACCAACTGGGGCCAAAGTGTTCAAACACTTGGAGCTGATAGGGGGCATTTTCTTTCACACCAACAGAAAACCCATGTAACAAAAAAAAGCCAGGTGAGGTGATGTGTGCTTGTAATGCCAGAGCTGGAGAAGCAGAAAGAGGTGAATTCCTGGGGCTTGCTGTCCAACCACCCTGGCCTACAGGCATGCTCTAAGAGCCCAAGACCTCTCAGAATAAAAGAAAAAAATGGACTACTCTTTGAGGAGCAACACCTGAGGTTTTTCTCTGGCCTCTGCACAAACATACACACATATTCACATTACCTACACATGAAAATTTACCTGCACACACGCAGAGGCACATACACACATGCAAAAATGAATTTATGATCTACGATCTACAATTTTATTATGTTATTTTATTTATGCACTTACTAAATGTGGCAGATAATCCACTTCTAATAATTGCTCTGTCCTCTCTTGTGGTCTCTTATTGATTAGCCAAAAGTATTACATTTGTTCTAATTCACATTGCAGATTATGTCTTAGTTCCAACAGTTTTCTCAGAAAACAATTGCAGAGCTTCATGCAAGGACAATCTCAGCATGATGGTCAAGAAGTACAGCCCAAACCTACCCGTTCCTCAGACGTTGACTACAATGTCATAGTCTGCAGCTAGTTCAGATAAAAAGGATAATGCCATTTTTCACTATGTTTTGACAATTCCACTCATGTATATACTGAGTTCGCCCCGTTACCCTCTGTATTTGCTACTTTTCTGTTGCTGTGATAAGACATCTTGACCAAGGCTACTTGTAGAAAGAAGAGTTATTGGTTTACTGTTCCAGAGAGCTAAGAGTCCTTCAAGGTGGGGATGCGTGGCGGCAGAGGTCGCCAGAGCAGAGATCTGAGCGCTCACGTCTTCAAGCAGGCACAGGAAACAGAGAGGGACAGACACTGGAGATGGAACAGAGCCATGCACTCTCGAAGTCCACCCCAGTAATGGGCTATCTCCTGCAAGGCCACATCTCCTGAACATCTACACAGCCTCACAGTGCCACCAACTGACCAAGTGTTCACACACTTGAGCCTACGGGGAGCGGGGGAACACCTCCTTCAAAACACTATACCCTTTCTTACCCCCCTTTCTTACTGAAATACTGCTTCTTCTCAACTAGCCTCTCATGATTTGAGGTCTTTTTTTGTTTTTATTGTGTGACTCACTGAGTTTGATTAAGGTTACTTGCATAAGTATGACTGAGGAGTTATTGGCCGGAACATGAACAGCTACTTATCAGTGGCTATATCACTGAGGAAAATGACAGCCTCTCCTCAATACCCAATAACTGCCCATTGGCCCTCAGTGAGCTGTGGGACCTCATGATCCCCTCCCCCATGGGATTTTGCATTTATCTATCTACTTTTAGGATTCATTGACTCAGAAGTCATAAATAAGGATACACTTGAAGAGAGACCGATTAAGCAAAACAACAAACAGAAAAACCCCAAAACCCATCTGCATTCATGTGTAAAGATTAAGTATACATACAAACAGGTCGCACAACTCACACCTTAATAAGGAAATCAGGAACTATTTAATAGGCTCAGAAACTCTGTCTACTCCAAAGTTATGAGCTGGTGGTTAAGTCCTTGCTTCAACTGGTTGTGAATTTTAATTGAGACCCTGACTCTGTGGACGCTTTCAGAGTGAGCAAATGGCCATTAGACATAGTGTCAAAGAGCAGGTTAAGTAATGTGCAGTTTTTTCCTTATCAAACTCCGTACAAGATTTTGAGCAAGACAGCAGAAAATATATCATTTCATTATGTGCATTTTGTAGAAAAGCTTATGTTAATCTAGTCTGTAATCTCCTCTAAAATGGATGTAAGTATTATTATGGAATGACGTTTTAAATGTCATAGGCCTCTCAGTCAGTATATACACATCTAAAAACTTGGGACGTTGAAGGGCCTCCGTTTGGAGTGCTGCAGGGCAGGGTGAATTCTACCATCACATTTGTTAAGAAGATAACACATCTGGTGAAACTAAAACAGAGCTTGCTATTTCTTAGAACATAAATGTTCATTTCACTTCTCTTCTGATCAGCAAGGAAGAGGCCTAGCACGCTGTCTAGTTGGAATGTGCACCAGTGGAGTCCCATCTTCCTGACTGAGGTGAATGTGATCACCGGTAAACATTCCGGCTGGAAGTGTCCCTAGAGGCAATTGTGCTTGTCCACTTGCTTCGATCTGAAATTATGGAAATACTAAAGAGATTCTATCAAAAGCATCCAAAAATGTGTTATTGACATTATCAAAATGATCCTTAGTAAATAAAGTAAAAATAACACAGAAGGAGCCAGTAAGCACGTGGCAATTGGCTGGCACTTAGAAATATGCTCAGCCTACGTAGAAACCTCGTATTTGCCAAGTGAACTTGAGTCACTGAGTTCTGTTTTATAATGGTTTGTGGGTGTCAATGTAAATGAAAAACTTAGAATTATATTAACACTAGTATTTTGGCTAACGTTGAAAGTAGACTCCCATTACTTTAAAGGTATTTTTCATTTTAATAATTGTATTGAGCTTTGTGCATTTTGTAATACATCTTAATCAACTTTAGACCCCCTCCCTCTCCCATAGCCCCCCTCACCAGATTTCAGTATTCTGTCATGTATGTTAAGTCCTATCTGGTCATTTCTATCCAGGTGTCCAATGGTGCAAGTTCATCTACTGAAGTCTAGTCAGCCTATCTAGAGTCACTCCCTTAAAGAAGATCTATTCTCCCTCACCCAGCAGTATTCATTTGCTAATAGTTCCTTGGGTAAGGTTGGGGCCTGCTGCCCCATTCTGTGCTAGGTTTTTGTCTGATTGACTCAGCATTGGTCTTGTCCATGCTGTCACCATTGCTGCAAGTTCATATGAGGAAGTTCCCAGTGACCTGAAAGTCTCTGTTTCCTTATGTTCATGCACCAACCATGGCTCTTACAATCCTTCCACCCCTTCTTCCCCAATGGTCCTGAGCCATGGGTGGGTGAGGTTTAATGTCAGAATCCTATCCAGGGACACACACTGCAGTCTCTCGTTCTCTAAAATTTAGCCAGTCATGGCCTTCTGTATGCATTACACTCTGTTGTATGAGGAAGCTTTGCTGGTGAGAGTTGAGGGATTTATTAGTATTTTGTCTACCCCCTGTTCCACTATGTTCCATGAGCCTTCGATGTAGAGGTTTTACTGTAGATGTGTCACTTAGCACTGGGCATCTCTTAGACATATATTCTCTGTGTGTGACCAATTGTGGAACTCTGTAATAGCCTCCATCTTTTGAAAAGAGAAGCTTATTTGATTAGTGGCGTATAGTACATTTGTCTGTAAATATAAGGATCCATATTTAGCATACAGTAAGAAATTTCATTTGTCTAGAGATTGACAGAGATAGGGTTTTCTCTTGATGACCTCTCCAACCATGTGTATTTGGCTGTATTTACGGTGTTACCCGTGAGTTCCCTCCCATTGAGAGGGATTTAAATTCAATTAGATAGCTGTTGTACACCCCTAGATAAATGTGCCATTACTGCATCAATAGAGATAGTTTGTTGTGGTTATTAGGCTTCGAAGCTGGGTTGGACCATTGATTGATTTTCTCCTTAGCAACTTGCATATTATCCTCAAGAACTGAGAGCTAGTCTTCAGGGAGAAGGCTGCCAGGTCAGTTCAAACTCCTTTGTTCCGAGTCCTGTGTCCAAAGTATATCCTGTCTTCAGCAATGGGATCTTACCTTCAAGTTATAGGAATAATCAAGGGCTGTGGAAATTGCCCATGTTATTTTGGGACTCTCGTGTACTGCCCTGAACGACAAGGGAAGTTTCTCCTGTCTGGCACTGTGTTCCTTGTTATATAGCCTTCTGGTATCATGTACTTAGATCTGCATTTTTCAGGGAGTTTTGATTTAATACATTTCCCTCTGGCTTTTTTGTTAAGTTCATAACAAATTTGAAACCATGTAAACAGAAATAAAACAGAAAATTAATTATTGAAATTATTGTTGCAGGTATGTCCAAAAAGATCACTTTCAGATGACAAATCTCCTCTCTTTCTCTCTTTCTCTTTCCCTCTGTGTCTCTCTCCTCTCTCTCTCTCTCTCTCTCTCTCTCTCTCTCTCTCTCTCTCATCACTGTAAGTCACTTCAGTCACTGTGGCTTCTCTCTCTCTTTCTCTCTCTCTTTCTCTTTCCCTCTGTGTCTCTCTCCTCTCTCTCTCTCTCTCATCTCTGTAAGTCACTTCAGTCACTGTGGCTTTCATGTGATTCTGATACCTTTTATTATTGTGAAATAGTCAAAGGCCAATAGAAGGCTGAAAGCCATTACGTACCACTCAACACGATGCTCAGTCAGCACCACAGAGTCCCTGGCAAAGAGCTTTTCACAAGCAGGAACTGAATCATGGCAAATATTGGGCGTTTGCAGATTCGATACTGGGCAGCTCATGACAAAGAAGCAGCTGCACACAGAGTCCAGGTCACCAGCCAGGAGTACTCGGCCAGGCTCGAGAACCTTCTGCCCGACACCCAGTACTTCGTGGAAGTGGGAGCTTGCAACAGTGCAGGGTGCGGACCTCCAAGTGACGTGATTGAAACCTTCACCCGAAAAGCCCGTGAGTGTCAGAACTGCACTTTAAACAAACACATAAACCAACCACTTGATTGGGTCCTGGAGGTCTGAGAAACTGTTCCTGTCTTGCTGTCCAGGTGCATTTGACTCATAATGATTCATCCTTGAGAGCTGCATGAGGTGTTTTTAAGAGTTTCTAGTTATTGTGGATAGTGAAAAATGTGAAGAATGCTCTCACACATTTTTATTCCATTATATCAATCAAACTAGAGGGCTGCCTTTGGAAACGGTCTCCTTCAAATTTTGGATCACTCAAAAATTAACTTGTCTCTCTCCTATGTTTATTAATTGAAGCTATTTTCATACAAATACATTGACAGCATCAGCATGTTAAAATTCCATTCATTTTTCTTTTTCTGTGCTTTTTTTTCACAAATCATCGCTGTACAATGTGGATGATGTATGTTCAATGTTACAGCATGGTGACTACCCTCTTATTATTCTAAAGACATCCGCAGGTATCTTTAATCCTGATTACCACTGGGGTTTGTGATTTTATGAAATTCTTTGGGGACACAGCATCTCCTAGTACAATGTCAGAACTCAGAGGTAAGAGGCTGACTTTGGTGTCAGGCATAGTTTTGAGATCATTCTGCACCTTACTAAATGTATGACAGTAGACACATTATCTTGCTTCTTTACACCTTACTTTTCAAATATGCAAATGAGTCATTAATTCCCTTTGTTCATGGCATTCATTCATTAAAAATACATGATATGTCAATCAGAATTCTATGTAGACAACAAAAGAGACCACAGCAGACCTCGAAACTGGACAAAAACTCTGTTAAATCAGTGTGATTATGTCTGTGGGACAATAAGATAAATGAACTGATAAGATTGAAAGAGATTTGGTTGGGAGCCAAATTTTAATTGGGTGGGTGGAAGGTCTTTGAGAGGATGCCCTGGAAGCTAGAATTTTTGTGAGTGATGAGGGATAAGAAAGACTATTTCAAGTAGAGAAAATAAGTATGGCAGAATTTTAAATATTTTACCATTGGAAAGACCATCCAGGCCAAACCATCCCTTTGAAATGAGGAGGGGTGTGCCGAGCTCAAAATACGGAAGACTTTGTAAGCCATAGTAAGAAACATGGGTTCTGGGGCTGGAGAGATGGCTCAGTGGTTAAGAGCACTGACTGCTCTTGCAGAGGACCCGGGTTCAATTCCCAGCACCCACATGGTGGCTATGAACCATCCTTAACTCCAGTTCCAAAGGATCCGAAGCCCTCTTATGACCTCTGTGGCACTGCACAACATGGGTGCACTCACATACCATGCAGGCAATATACTCATACACATAAAATAAAAATAGTAAGTAAAATATTTTTCAAAAAAGAAACGTGGATTCTAAGTGTGGCCTTGATAAGAATCCGTTTTAAATCTGAGTGATATCTATTTGTGCTCTTTGAAAGTGTCATTCTGACTTCCACATGAAATAGAAATGGTGGCAAGTTAGAATGAAAGCAGGTGAACTATCAGGATTTGAGAAGAGAGTCACTGGTGGCCAGCACGGAGTGGTAGTCATGTAGAGAGGCGGGCTTTCCCTGAAGGTGCGATGACTCCGTGCTGCTGACTTGGGTCCTGGCAGTGAGTATCACACAGGACCGAATACCAGATTTTTGCTTGAGAAACTAGAGGCGTATTTGTTCAGTTTTCGAAAGATCAGGAAAGACTCATGAGAGGCAGGTTTGGGGATGCATGGCAAAGATTTCTTCTTGATAGTATTACATTTGGACATTGTAGAGACAGGAAGTTCAACAGATGATTAGAGGTCAACAGGTAGTTTCCAGCTAGAGACTGAGTTGAGAAAAAAGACTTAGGGAAGAGTCACAGATAGTGCAGAGACATGCAGAATAAATTCAAGTCATTCCGGCACTTAGAAGGTGAGCAGAAAATACAAAGTTAGAGCAGAACGATTAATGGGGGAGGGGAGAGAAACAGGAGTGAGGCAGAAGCGAAGGGGCAGTCAGATAAGACATGAATTTAGGGAAAGAGCTAGAGATTCCGAAGGAAAAGTTAACTCTGGAAAGTTCCAAAGACGTTAAGTTTGAAGAATGCCAAAAGATGCATCGGAGCTGGCCGAGATCACTGCCCTCGTTAGCAGCAGTTTCGACAGACAGGCAGAGAAGGAAACCCAAGCAGAGCAGGATAAGGAGAGAGAAAAACGCAGCTGTACCCCTGCGCCGCAGCCAGTGGGAGTATTAAAGGAAGCTGTGGATGCACAGTGCAAAGCACAGTACCCGGTGGATGGTGAGCACGCCCTAGACTTGGTTTTATTGACAACATCTCTGTCATCCGCATTTAAACCCACGTACAGTGTACTTTGCAGACCTGAGGTTTAGTAGGGTGACCACTTATTACCTGCTCCTTCCGCAGCTCCTAGCCAACCACCAAGGATCATCAGTTCGGTGAGGTCTGGCTCACGTTACATAATCACCTGGGACCATGTTGTGGCACTATCAAATGAATCTACAGTGACGGGATATAAGGTAAAGATAACGTGACTAGGTCGTTCTCCACACAGCTTCAGTCCCACAGTTCGTGTGCGTGACCTCAGCCATCAGTGACACGCCTCTGGCTTTCTATTCTTCATGCACAGCTGCCTCAGACGATGTAGGTATCTCATGATACGTCTTTAAATGAGGAAACTTCTTTAGTGACTTTTAGCGAAATCCTGTGTCAAGTAAGTTAAATAGAACAATTGCTTCGAAGAGTAGAGTTGTCATAACAACCGATGATTAAATAGGAGAGCAGAGTGGGTTCACTTCTCGTTGCCTGGCATTGATACTGATAGTGTTACCTCCCTCACCTCGGTCAACTAAAGAGAAAAGATGATTTCCATAAATTCTCTACAGTTGCTTTCACATTATGCATCAGATAAACAAGCTTTAGGAACAATGTGAAAATGCTTAAAAGAACTTTTTGGGTCACTTCAATGAATGAGAAGCTTCCTTGACATATATCATGTCTCTAAAAGACACATCTTTCCCGTATCTTTCAGGCGTTGCAAAATAAAACTCTAACAAGATTATAGCACATGCTTTCACATAACCCCAACACAGCAGAAACCAGTTCCCTGCGGTTGGAAAAACATGCATGTTCCCAAAAGGTTTAAATGTACTTATTTGTTTATGAATGAAGGCACAAGCATTACCTGATACCAGTGTCCAGACTGGCTCGTTATTGTGGCTTATTAATTCTTCGCACTTTTTGGACTTTGTAGATTCTTTATCGGCCAGATGGCCAGCATGATGGCAAGCTGTTCTCAACCCATAAACACTCCATCGAAGTCCCAATCCCCAGAGATGGCGAGTATGTCGTTGAGGTTCGAGCACACAGTGATGGGGGAGACGGAGTAGTGTCTCAAGTCAAAATTTCGGGTAAGTCATCGTCCCAGACCTGTTTCTGGTACGCTCGCATGCCACATGGCTTCCCAGGTGTAAGATAAACTGACATTCAGACCAACATCAGCATTTTCCTAAGTCCATTCCAACATCAAAGGTGCCATTAAATCTAATGCTCCCTTCTCTATGTCAGAAATCTATCATAGCACATACCTGTTCATTATGATCTAGATGTCAAAGCAGTTATAAGCTAAGATGGGTGAGTTCCAGGATCTAGTGCACATCACGGGAGACAACAGATGTGTTGACTGTGATAATCGTTTCATTATATAACATCGTTGTGTTGCATGACTTGAATATATTTTAGTTAATTAAATATTTAAAAGTGTATATTGCATTTAAAATATAAAGCATTAAAAATGACACTAGACCATTATTTAACAATACCCAAAATTCCTTTTATTTCTGGGATGGAGGTACGGCTCAACAGTCAAGAGCACCAGCTGTTCTTGCCGAAGACCATAACTCCAGTTCCAGGGGGATCCTCTGTGGGCATCGCACGACACGGGTGCACTTACATGCAAGTATAACACTCACACACACACACACACACACACACACACACACACACACATCAATCAAAAAAATTCCTTTTATTTAAAAAGGAAATCTCCTGGTCACTTTTTATTTTCATTACATGTTAATACAGTAATAAAAGAAAAGGACCATGATTCTCTTGCTTTTGACTTTATCTACCAGTTTCTTTTCTGCAAGTGGTATTTCCCACAGGCCTGGTTAATTTCTAACATGTATTTGAGACAGCAATTCCTTTTCTGTTTTATACTTGTAGCATTCTATTTTGTGCTTACTTTTATTATGTTTTGTTACGTTAACTCTATTAAATGTTCATTTTATCAGATTAAAATTGATTTAACTTAGGAATTTAATTATAGAATACGAAATAATAGAAGATGACAAGCAAATGATAGTAATAATTGAGTTATAAAATGGTGATTCGTAGGAAAGTAGATAGATATATGCTACTAAATATTAAACCAGCAAAAGACGCTTATTACAATGAGAGTGTTCAATAACATAAATACTAGCTTCACCTGTGAACCATGTTTCCATGAAACTTGCCATAAATCTTTCTGAAATAGAAATATATGAGATAACGCACTTAAAGTTTTCATTTAAAGTATTGTCTTTTTCAAAAATTTAGAAATTGTAGAAATTGAAATGAGTTAGGAAACATTCATATTCCAAATAGCCTTAAACAATCTTGTAGGCTTCTGTTCAGTAAATCATGCCATACCAAGCTTCTTTCAGTTCTTACATGAACATTTCTGTATCATTCAAGGCTTTACATACTTCATGTAAATGCATACATAACAGTCACTCAAGCAAATTTACACAATTTATCTACCCATCCCATATTTTTTTCTTTTCTTTATTTTTTTAACTTTTTAAAATTTTTAATTTTTTTTTAATTTTATGTGTATGCATGTATTGCCTGCATGTAGGTAAGTGCACCTGTGTTGTGCAATGCCCACAGAGGTCAGAAGAGGCTGTCGGATCCCCTGGAACTGGAGTTATGGACAGTTGTTAGCTGCCATGTGGGTGCTGGGATTCAAACCTGGGTTTTCTATAAGAATAGCTAGTGTTCTTAACCGCTGAGCCATCTCTCCAGCCCCCATTTTTCTAGTAGAAATCATAAGAGAATTCGGTGTGTTTTTATAGTCTTTCTGGAAGTTACATTTGAATAATAAGATAGTTTATTTTGATAGCACCAAATCTCATTAAAGGTACAAATTCCATCCCTGCCATTCCCATGAGAGCTTTGCCCCAGCACTTGTCCACCATGACTCTTTTCACTCATTACTAGCTGCTCTTAAAACATTTTCTAAACTCTGAGCTTTGATGACAGGCACTGTCATGTTTGTACCTTAATTCGCTCCGTAGGTGAAGTGATTCAGACCAGCAGTCTGTCGTTAGAGACGCTGTATCCATGCGAGTGATGGCAATGGGTGGTGACCAGTGAGGAACAGGCAGGGGCTCAAAGCCTGACTCGCCAGGAGGATGCAGGCCAGCTCGGTAGTGTCTGCTCGTATCTGTGGTGTGAATACTCTGGTGTTTGACTTCAGACTTAACACATGATTTCCCAAATGTTTGGGGAGAGAGAAGTTGCTTGCTAGCATGACATTATAAATGCACGCTACACCACAATACCATGCAATGACTGTGATCTCAAGTACATTTGTAACATTAAAATACAGTAAATAAAGCCAAGTGTGGTGGCGCACACCTTTAATCCCAGATTTGGGAGGCAGAGGCAGGTGGATCTCTGTGAGATTGAGGCCAACCTGGTCTACATAGAGAGTTCCAGGTCAGCTGGGGCTCCAAGAAGACCGTGTGTCAAAAAGACCTAAAAATACAGTAAAATAATTAGGAAGTGATAGATTTTGAGTATTTGCTACCTTTGCTTTAATCTTTTTAATACAATTAATAAATTTTATGCAATTTTACTTTTTGTAATGATGATTTAACAAATTGCTTTTAAATTTTCTGACAGTTTACCAATTAGCTCTCAGGAGGCGGCAGGAACTTCAACACATTGCAACAACATTAGACATTCCAATGACCCTGCCATGTACAAAAGGCACATCTTTTGTTCTTAGAAGCCTCAAACGTACTCACAATATTTTCCTCCATTTTGTCAGCTAAACTAAAGGATGCTTATTATTTGCAAAACTTCTATTATTTATTTCAATCTAACCATAATTGTACAAACAGACCTGTGGAATTAACGCATTGAAATGCCAGCTATTAGATAAAAAGTAACATTTCTTGAATTTTCTATAGTTTGGACTTACAGATTATTCAGATTAGTTGTCACAAGGAAAGTGTATCCATGGACACTTTGCCATCTTGCAAATGTAAAGACTACAAAAACTTAGTTTCAGCTTTGTGACTGAGATATGTAGACAGAGACTGAACGCATTGGTAGACAGCAATGGGTACAAACTTCACGCTGTCTCTTCATTCAACAGATGCACACTACACAGCTCACACCCACAGGATGGACACAATCTGAGGGGTCTTTACAGATGGAATCAAATCATAGCATCCACCTTCCTTATCACGGCCCACAATGTCTTATATAATCTGGCCTGCCAATCTCTCTTCTCCACTGACTTTACCAAAGGGCATCTGTGCTCCTCCTCTCCACCTGGAGTTCCTCAGATGGCCTGGCAGTTTCATTCATGGCATTTTTTTTTCCTGGTCAAATGTCAGTTCCTCAGAGCAGCGTAGTAGCTTGACAGGGCCACCAGTTTTAGAAGGTTACTCACCTTCTAAACTCTAAATTTTGAGTAACTCTTCATTAAAGATCACACATACTATTTTCTTCATAACATTTTTGACCATTTAAATTTATCCTGTTTCTTCATTTATGCTCATTTATTGCCTTGTCTCCCCTGTTTGTCGAAACAATCTCTAGCACTTAGAGGAAGGTTTGGCATATAACAAGGTTTTGATAAATACCTATTTAATTAATTTGTGATTTCCATATAGAAAAAAGCTTTGTAAGCAGGATAATTTGGGGACCCTAAGGCTATAGTTTTAGATCTCTTGACATGGACATATCTTCTCATGAGGCATATGTTTTGTATTCTCTTATGTGTACATCCACAACCTTAATTCTTATAAAGATTAAGATTTTATGTTAGAAGAATCTTAGGAATTTTACTAAACATTGTAGCTATAATTCTGCTTCTCATTGACCTGACCATTGTCTTCTGTAATGATAAATTATTCTCTACTAAATGTTTATAGTGTCCATTAAGGAAAATGTAATGCCCCCAATCTGTCCATCACAAACATTATCACTAATAAGTTCTACCATTTCTTCAAAAAACTTTTCTGCTGTACTTCATTGTGAGTTAAATTAAAATTGTAAAAAGTTACAGCATTTTGAATATAAATTTCAATAAGATGATTTAGATTATTTTCTATTTGCTACCAATTTTAAACTATTGGGTCACAAGGATCCTTAGATGCAAATAAATATTCACAGAGAATCATCTATCTAGTTATTTATATGTAAGTATGCATATTCTAAGCCTTGATTTTCCTATTTAGCTTTAAAGAAGCCATCCATGGCCAACTTAGCCAAAATGAGTATTTTTAAAGGAAATTTTAGTCTGGATTTCTTCCCAAGTGCAAGAAATATTATTTGAAACCATTAAGATGAGAGTAACAGGATCAGATTTCTTTACTTGAAAACTTGTATTGGTGATTCTGAAAAATGTCTGGTAGGGAGCAAGTTAGAAAGAGTAAAGTGTAAGGTCATCACCAGAAAATGGTTAAAGCTGACAATGTCTGCACCAAAAAGAATTGTGGTGAAGGCTAGGCTAAATTTTTACAAGAATATGTCATCTTTTCCATTTGACTGAAAGTTACTATTTATTCCTTTTGTTGACTTTATCTTCTAATAAATCTGTCATTTATCCTGATGTTACCAGAGATGACATAAACTTTTAATCTACTATTTTTGGTCACTATTAAGTTAAACTATATCACCACAGCCACTGACTTGAAACACTGTGATTCAAAACACATTTTTCTCTTTCGGTTCTCCCTCTCTGCTTAGTCACAGAGAAAACAGCAAGGAAGCACTGTGTAGGTCGACATCCTGGATGTTGAATTCCTTCATTTCTGTGCTTGCTCTTCTAGGGTGTAAGTAGTACAGGAAAAAAGAGATGAATGCGAGTTGGGAGGTTGAGACTTATTTCATACATTATTAAACTAAAAACCAATATTAACATCGCTTTGCAGACACCTCTTATATGGACGTTTTCAAGTTTTCAAGTTTTTGTTTATTTGTTTGTTGGTTTTCTTTTTTTTTTGAGATAGAGCATCATGTAACACGGGTTGTCCTTGAATACACTTTGTAGTTGAGGGCGACCATGAACTATCATGTTCCCGCCACCATCTCCGGACTGCTGGGATTCAGGTGTGCTCAATGGGCATTTTTTTCAAAACCCAAATTCTTGTGAGTTCTGATAATGTGTGATGATCTGTAAGTGTGGGGGGGGTAGAAATGGCGATTCTCAATTGCCTCTATTTGCCTTCTTTAATAACAGAAAGTTTTGCATGCAGTTACCCCCAAACCAGAAACTGTAAAGGTCCTCTATCACTTGAGTAAAGTAGAGCATTGCAAATTAATTAACAGTCTGGGTATTTGGAATGGTTTGTTATTTGACAATAATGGTGAATGCCTTTCTTGGAAGTCCATCACCATAATTCAATAAACTTTATTTATGATTAAGGCCCAATCAGAAATTTTTTAGGAAATAGTATATCTACAACCATTTTGAAATAACCGAATACTTTATATTTTTTTCACTGTATTCTGTGAGGGAGCCATTTGGGAGCTCAGGTAGATAAATCCTGCCTATGTATTTCTGAGTTGTAAACTAGCTTCCTTTTAAATCGCCTCTGAGATAGGGATCTCCTTCATTTCTATTAAATTATGAATAACACCTCAAAATGTTCCCCAGATATGCAGGTATATGTTTGAACTCCTGGTTTTGTAACAAGCATAAAAATGGTGGAGAAATGGTTTAGGTAAAATAATATTTTGTGAATCACTAAATTGGACTTCAAGGGGTGGTAGACAGCCCTGCTGTGACTGATCTCGGCTTGCTCCAGGAACTCCTGGTCTCACTTGCTCCTCAAAATCTCTGAGCTGATTCTTCTTAGAAGCATTATCTTGGGATTTTTACCAGGCTTCTGACAACATCTCTGCACTAAACCAGCCTGGCTTTCCCTGAATTTCCCCTAAGGTTCCTGTCAGCTGCTAGCAAGTTTATACAATAAACTCAGTATTTTCTTTGGCTCTTTTACTTGGACTTAGAATTAATTTGTTTGAAAATTCCCTCAGTAGGATATATTGTAAGAACAGGAAGGAAGATTAAAAATAATCCTTCAAGATTTACTTAACTGGTAAAACAAGTTTGGCTTATGTTGTACAATCTATATTTCTGGGTGATAGTTTAATGTTATAATGTGCAAGTAAAATAATCTCCCCTTTGATCAAATAAAACCTTCTCTTTAAACTTTTTGCAATACTTTTGTCCTACAGTAAGGTGATTTATTTTAAGCACCTCCTAATACTTGCACAGTGCCAAGTGGTCTCCTTTTCTATTTGTTAAAAACAAACAGAAAACAGCAAACCGTCCCGAAGTTTGAATGCCAGTGAAAAGAAAAATAATAAACCAACAAATTCAATAAAAGTACAGGACAAAATAGACTATTGGTATGAAATAAGAGGGAGAGCTGCTTTTGTAGAAGGACCAGGACCAGCCCCTCTACAAAGGGAATTTATTCTGAGAGCTAAAGGAAGGAATCCACCATGTGACCAAAGAGGGTGTGGGTGTCCCTGGAGTGGGAAGGGCAGGAAAAGCCTGTCACAGTCGGAGAGCTAGAAGGAGAACAGTGTGACTATGGTGTTCTGAGGTGCAGAGACATGGCAAGATTCTGGGAAGGCAGGGCTCCACAGACTCTCTGTGCTCTGCTCCTCACTTGCCTCGATCCATCTATGAAGACTTTTGTCAGAACTCTGTGCTTTATTTCAAGTTCAATAGGAAACACATTATGCTTTCAGGGGGAGAAAAAGGACATAAATTCAATTCTCACGTTTAAAATCAGTCTTTCAACTTACCAGTAGCTTTAATCTACAGAAGCCTAGTGTTCAGTACAATCGAGCTCCAGATGGGAAGTCACAGGGGCTGTATATTTCTTCCATTTTTGTTTTCCACCAATCAGGTTTCTGTCAGGAAAGATGAACCATCTCAGTATTTTAATCAAGTATTGAATGACAGTCTTAAAATGAAAGTAATTTTTATGATCTTTGATACTGTCAGCTGCCTTTCTGAAAGCAAGAAATTACAGTTAAAGGGACCCCCAACATGCTGATCCCACTGCTATAGCACCCCAGAGTAGGCTCCACCTCAGCACTGACCCCTGAGGCCCGCAGGCCCCCAATACTGCCGAGCACCCTGGGCTTCTGCTATTCTGCAGTTCCCTGCTTTCCTCCTCTCCTCGTGCAGGGCTAGGGAGCGGCACCTCCTCTTTCACCAGAGATGGAGAGGGACACACCAAGAGCCAGAGATGGTCTGATGCCAAGAGAAAATGCAGTAGGCTTCCAAAACTAAGCAGGCTGCTGCTGACGGTGCAAAGGGTTCAGAACCCAATCCAGTGCGGCTTGTCAGGAATGCTCGTGGAGGGAAACAAAAACAGAGGAAATTGACTCTTAATTTCCCATTTGATTTCACTGCAGAGATATAGATAATCTTAACTGCATCCTTAAAACGAAAATGATAAGACACAATTTAGACTTGGCAGCTGGTGATTATCAAAACGGTGACTGGAACATTCATCATTAAATTTCTCTTTCTAGTGCTATTCTACTTCAAAATTCTTTGCTAATTAAACAAATATACTATTGCCCAATTTTGTTATTACTGAGGTGAACATTCACCTCAGTCACTATTCATAGCAGCGTCTCTTTTCCTGTTGTGATTCATGTAAACAACTTTCCTGAAAATGTCATGATTAATGAATAAGCTAAGTCTGTAAATTTCTCGTGCCATGTTTATAACAGATTTCTAAGTTTGTTGATGACAGATTGATGTGCGGGTTTTGGGGGGGGGGTGTTTGTTTGTTTTGATACAGGGTCTTCCTATAGCCTCAGCTGGTCTGGAATTCACTATGTAAACCAGGGTGGCCTCAATCTCACAGAGATCTGCCTGCCTCTGTCTCCCAAGTGCTGGGATTAGGGTGTGTGCCACCATGCCCATTTGATGTAGTTTACCCATATGCCAAATATTGACTTCTTATAAGAATTCTAAAATATAAAATGCAAAATATAAACTCTAAGTCATAAAATATATAGTATCTCTAAGTCCATTTCTTTGGAATTCAAACCCAGAAAACAGTGAAGCCATGTTTCTACATACATGGCATGCAAAACTTTCCTCAAATTAAGTGATTAATGCAAAATTCAGTGTGGTATTTCCTCCTGGGCATGGGGGTGGCAGTGAGACAAGGCTGCTGGTGTAGCCCGTGCTCTTCGTCTGGGGAGTCCTCAGGTGCTTTGTTCCTATTCTATAGTTAAGCTCTTAAAAATTCCAATTTACATTGGATGTTTCAAGGTTGGAAAAGTTAAGACATAGAAACAATTCAGTAAAAACGGTTTTTGAATTTGTCATTTGGAAAGTCTGTATTAGTTTTCTAGGGTCACTATAACAAAGTACTGCAAGCTAGATCAACTAAAATCTAGAAATGCCTTCTTACAATTCTAGAGGCGAGACACCGAAGGTGAAGTGAATCTGGGTTAGTTTCTTCTGAGGTTCTCTGTAGCTGCTTCTTTCCCACGTGCTCGCAAGGCCTTCCCTGTGTGTATAGCTACATCTCCTTGTACCAACACCAGCTATGTTGGATGAAGGTCCACTCTAATGACCTAAATTTTAACATAATTACATCTTTAAAGACCTTATCTTCATGCAGCCTTAAGCTCTGAGTTACTAAATTGAGATTAAGCTTCAACAAATGAATTTTGGACCAACAAAAAATGGTCATTGGGAATTCTGAGACAAGCAACTTTTATAAAATGGTAAAGATAGGAGTCTTCCCTAAGCAAACCTCATTCTGAAGGCTGGAAGCAAAATCAGAAGTATACGGCAGTGCTCGACACTGTTAGATAACAACACCATCTGAAGACAGCTAGAAGTGGGGAAAGTGAATGGAAAGGAACAGGATGCTCTGAGGTACCACTCGATAAAAGACAGAATGAGGCTAGCATCTGTAATGCTTCTCCTTCACATCTCCTAGTCACGATTCAAGGACTTCCTTTTCCCCTTAGAGACAAGAGTTATGCAATTTGGGAGTCTTTTAGATAGACCCACTGAAGGGGTACTCCAGTTACCTTACCCTGCATCGCTGTTCAGCATGGAAGAAGCCAGAGCAGTCTGTGTCCCTATTCCCTATTGGCAATTTGGGTAACCCCTTCAGAGGATGGTGTGATAAGAATAGGAGGTAGGAACTGGCTAGGCAGTTAGAGT
Source organism: Nannospalax galili (assembly GCF_000622305.1). Taxonomy (NCBI): domain Eukaryota; kingdom Metazoa; phylum Chordata; class Mammalia; order Rodentia; family Spalacidae; genus Nannospalax; species Nannospalax galili. The sequence goes on along the minus strand of NW_008340410.1, from coordinate 1,026,758 downwards.
AAAAAGACCCCAAAGAAAAGTAGCCAGTTTCTTGGATAAAAGTCACAATATCTTTGGGCCTCTTAGCAACATACTGTGTTCCAAAAGCCAAAAATGTCAAAAGTATTTGGGAGCTTGTATCTAATCCTTAAAAGATTTTAGGGTTACCTCTTCAGAAGGGGGGGGATGTTAGAGTAGCCAAAAGATAAAGATAAAGCCATAAAAATAAATAAGTAAATCAAAGAAGAAAGAGTACATGAAGTTATCAGAAAAAAGTGATGGGGAGATATGGGAGGAGTTGGAAGGGAGGGTGTGGGCATGGATTTGATCAAAACACCTATATGCATGTATAAAATTCTCAATAAATTATTTATTTTAAAAAAAAAGACAGAATGAGGGGAGGGAAGTTCCATCCAGTTTTCTTACCAGGAAAGTGTAAAAGCCCAGAGCTTTTACCCCTGGGGTCGTCTAAGCAAAAACTGAACTAGCTTTGGAGAGTGTGGGAAGGGTGGAGATGAGGGCTGCTTAGAAGAAGACCCAGCAGTATTTTTGGATGATTTGCTGAGAAGTGTGAAATAGCATTTGGCCTAATTCTAAAGATTTAGATAAAGCAGCAGAGTCCTCTCCTGAAATGGCCAATGGAATCACATCCTGAGACAGCTTGGTCTCCTGACAGTGGGTGATTGGAGATGATCAGGAGCCCATTTGAGCATGCTGAGTTAAGTGTGCCCATTAGACATCCCAGTGGAGATAAAAGAAGAAAGGGTTTTCTCGCAGACTAAGAAGCCACAAATCCACCAGAGAACTAACTGCAAAGTTATGCAACTTTACATTTAATATGTTGCCAAAGTAAAATGTAGAAATTGAGATAGCAGATGTTTGTTAGTATTGCCCAAAATTGGCCGAAGATATTGTTAATACAGTAGGAGGTAAAGAATAAAAAGACTCATTACCTCTAGTTAAAGAATAAATATCTGAGTAGTGTAAGTCCTACAGAATGCTTTTCACAGGCAGAAAAACCTTTTGAATCAAAGTACTTGAGATGGGAGGCCTTTCCCATGGTGATATCAGCATCTCAAATATATAATCACGGGGCAGGCTTTAACCTCTCTTTCCATTTAAAAGGCCACAGCGCCTTTCACATATTGTTCTGTCTGGGTGCCAGAGACTGGCGAAATGTTAAGAATTAAGTATTGTGTAGTATTGAAGATCCATCTTAAAATGAAGTCTTTCCCAGAAGCCCTCAGAAAATTTCTCCCACGATATTCAGGACAGAGTCAAGAATCCATTCTTGAATCCAACCAAATGGCATTTCTACGATTCCTTAAAGCAGTCAAGGTTAGCTGCTTATCTGAGGGTGGTAAAAATCTGTGTTGAGAAGTGAACATTCTGAGAGAATGATAAGTGGACTAGCAAGAAAGCAAAGGAAGAGATTCCTGAGTAAGTCAAAGCTAGGAAGAAGACATTAGGTCAAAGGCAGCTGCGTAAAACTGCAAAAGGAGGACAGACAGTTGTGGAAAGTCTGAGAAGTTATTATATTGACAGCTCAAGTAATGAGGCATAGTCAATCAAGAAGGATACAGGGGTGGGGTACTGAAGGAGAACTAGGAAGTTAAGAGTATATACTGCCCTTGCACATGGCTTGAGTGAGAGTCCCAGCACCTCTATCATACAGCTCACAACCACCTGCAACTCCAGCTTTGGGGGATAACCTCTAGCTTCTGCGGACACCTGCATCCACACGCACATACCTACACAGAAACACACACACGGTAAACATAATTAAAAATAATAAAAGCAAATCTTTTAAAAAGATGGGCACCCTGATAAAACAAGGATTTATGGTGTGGAGCAAGTTACCAAATTTGTGTCAACATATTAAATCAAGTGAATTTTGACCCAAAGTGTGTGACCACAAATATGTCATTAAAAATCATATGCTATTCTCATATAGAATCTATTATATAGAATTTACATATAGAAGAATATTATATATCCTCTACATATAGCCACATTTAAAGAAATATATATATATATCAGAATATTTTAACCCTAAATAAAATATTAAAGAACATTTGAGTGATCAAGTATATAGGAATATTAAGGAATGGTTTAAATCATTACTTCTATGAAAAATTATGAATGTTTAATCCTGTTTAGTTTTTTAGATTAGCTATTTCATAATACTAAAACCTGCGTTTAGTAGTGTATACTGAAGTTAGAGAGTTGTCCTGGGGTGGTATAATTTTAAAGGTATATTGCTGAAGAAACTGATGTTGAACACAGCATGGAGAGGAGGCTAAGAATTAAAGGAGCTTATTACTTTTGAAGAATAATTGCATCAAAGATGTTTCAGAAAAGGATCTCATGGTGTCAAGGGGTGTAACTGCTTCAAGGATGGGATTTAATTCTCTTGAAACTCGAATTTTACTAAACAGCATTCTGGTTTTCTCACTTTGTATGGTACGAGACTGAAGAGTTAAGTTGTAAGTTTCAGCCAGTTTCTTGTGGGTCTGTAACACTGATAAATAAATCATTGGAAAATAAATTATTTTATACAATGGTAGATATTATATGTGTAAATGTAATTATTAGTAAGTTCAATTTTGCATTTTTATAAATGTTGATATACTAATGACATGCAGAGTTATAGTAATGTACAGTTTCTATATCTTTAAATCCATCATCAATAGCAACCAAACTATTATTAGACTAACACTCAGATCTTGCTATTCAATTGATAATCATACTATTTTAATTGAGAGTAAACTTATATTTGGTTTCTTAAATTTTTTAACAAGTTCATTTCAGTATAATCTTATTTTAACTATGTTTTAGGCATGTTAAAGTATTACCTTACTCGTAGCATGCTCTAGTCACTGGCCACCCAAAGTGTCTGTGACACAGAACTAGATTGAGGACTCTTGTGAATCTTGATTCGAACTGCAAAGCTTTTTATGCCAATTTAAGCATTTTATTCTGACAATGAATTCTTCTAGTTCCATCAGATTTATCCTCAACTCCATCCGCTCTTTGCTTTCCCACCCAGACTTCCGCCATGGGTGTTGGCACTGGCTTCCCTGTCTCCACCTGCTCCCATCCTTGCTTCCTCCACACATTCAAGCTGCTTCCCAGATACACACTTAAAATCACTGCCCTATCTGTATTTCGCCCCATTCCCTTTTACATTCCTCACACAGTTAAATCTGGAGTCTAGAATCCAGAGTGCAATCCTCCACACTTTACGTGTCCACGTGCAAGCAGAACTCGGTGTGTTCCAGCCAAGTTCTCCCTCTTCTTCCCTCACCCAGCATCCCCAGCACACACAGCCAGGTCTACTTTCCTCAGGCACTTGGGTCATTTATGAAGGTCATGTAAGGAGAGCCCAGGGCGCTCAGCTTAAAGCAGCTCCAGCCTCACTTTGACTCCAGCTGCACCCACACTCACCTGGTGAAGCGTCAGGCTCACTTCTGAAATGCCACCTGTTACCAGAAAATCGCCTGTAACTTCTTTCACGTCACCGATCATCTCCTTTATCTTTTGCATTCACTGAAATCTTATCTCCCCAATGGCGTTACTCATCCCATCTATTCAGGAGTGGTAGCTGTCTCTCACAGACCATGAACGTGTCCTTGCTTCTTGTCACTACCCTGATAGTCTCCTGTGCTGGCAAATCAAATTCAAATGTCAGCACATTAGAGCTCCCACATGTCATAATCTCCTCCTCCTCCTCCTCCTCCTCCTCTTCCTTCCTCTCCCTTTCTGTCCTTCCATACATCCTTCCTCCCTCCTCCTCCTCCTCCTCCTCCTCTTCCTCCTCCTCTTCCTCCTTCTGCTCAATCTCCTACCAACCACCTAGGTCACTCCTACTTACTTCTTGAAGAATTTAGTTGCTAATGAACACATTTTTCCAGGGGACCTCTTCCAAATCTTTTCGTGATTTCAGATGTCCGTGTTGCTTTTGCACTTCTCTATTCTGTCTCCTCAGCTCCCACCTCTCACTGACTTTGTCTCACCTGTGGTTGCACTCTAGCCCTTGTCACTGACGCCTTCAGAATCCCCAGCATCTTGGTCTGATCGCCTCCTCTTATCTTTCCTCTCTGCCTTTTACTGAAACTCCTCAACTGAAGGACCCAAGAGCCCTCACAGCCCTGGTCTTTCTACTTTTTTGTACCTCATCTCCCTCACGTGTCCATCTCTCCAGACACTGCCAAATTCCAAGCCAGTCCATGCACAGAGGCCCCTGGACCCATTTTCTTTGTCTCACTTCATCATACTTGTTTGGCTAAACTGTCCGTTAACCCTTACCACTCCCTCTACTCGCCCACCCATAATTCATTCTCAACAGAATGACCACAGCCATTATGGTGAAATAAGTCCTTCTAATCACTTTGCTGCACAACAATTTTCAGAGGCTTCTCATCTTGCTCAGGTCATATTCGTTCTTGTATTTTGCCTCAGCTCTGTTACCCTTGGTCACTGCCATGAACTCTCTACTCCATAAGCTTGTTCCTGTGGGAATTTTTAAGGTTTCAATTCCTTGATGTTACTATGACTAATAAGAAGATTAAACCCTGTTTTTATCAATTCTAACCCTTACCACCCGATTCCAGCCAAGAGCATGATTAGGACAGATAATACTCCTTACCACTGTTTCTTGAACTTTCTTCGTTATTACCTGCCTAAGAAGCCTCTTCACATACTCTTTTCCCTAGCCCCGGTTGCCACCCATGAAATTTTAATACCAAACGTATCATATTGCTGTGTATGTGCTGGGGCCCTCTGGAGATTGAAAAGAGAAATATTTCTGATTTGCACACAAAGAAATCAGCTTGCACTTTCTGGAAGCTGTGCTGCTTCTACGGAGAACATGTGCTCTGTGCAGATCCCTCTGTCCACTGAGCCCTGACCAGTAGTTATTGCACGACTCCAGCCTTGGTAAAATGATGGAAGAGGGTCAAAGCCGAGCAGGACTTGGTGAGAGAAAAACGAAGCGTGACCACTAATTTGATTCGTTGAAGGAAAATACATGAGGGACTGAACACTCAAGGCAGCCCTCGGCACGTGGGATTTGAGGCTAAATAACATCACAGTCTACAGTCTACGCTCTGTGCGGAGCTTTCAACTCACAGACAGTCCGTTGGTAAAAGAATAACGGCAGCGTGTGTCATAGAAGTAAATACTGAAGAGGACCGTATTAAATGGATGCATAATTGTATTAAGAAATACTTTCAACAGATCTTGAAAGACCACCAAGAATGTTTCATATTGCGAGGGGAAGAAGCATTCTCAACCGAGGAGACAAATGGTACTCTGAGAAAAGATGAGGCTGGCGTTTGATTCTGTTACACTGCAATGCAGAATTCAAATCTGAAGGAAATGTGGATAAGCTTGACTTCCAAGTCAAATTCAGACTGAGCCAGATTGTTTATTACATTTGTGGTTTTATTTGTTTCTCTTTTATTTAAGAAGGATGTGTTGACTTTGTGAATTCCTAAAGCAAGGCAGTAGAGACAGAATATGGCAGAGATATCCTAGAGCCTCACTGGAGATGCTGCTAGTTGAACTTTGTTACCAAGGTGGTGCTATTGTGTAGGTAAGGGAGAACAGGCATTTAGAACATGACCCTTCCTCTGCTATCATGAATAACTAAGTGTCTGTTGACAATATGAACTAGACATAGAAATGCATAATGATAGTCAGATGTTCTAAGAATAATGACAGGAGTGGGGTGTCTACATGGAAAATGGTTTTGTGACAAAATTAGAAGCAACACAATCTGGAAAAAAGAAGCAAGGCGCTTAAGCATTAAACAGCCAGGGGAGATGCACCATCTAGCAAGTCCTCCCGCCAGGACTATTCCAATGCCTAGATGTTAGATTATGAATTACTTCTTTTCATTTTAGGGTTCTTTATTTTTATTTTATGTGTCTGAGTGTTTGCCTGCATGCACGTATGTGAACCACTTGTGGGTCTGGTACCTGTGGAGGAAACAAGAGGGCATCAGTTCCCCTAGAACTGGAGTTACAGGTGGTTGCTAGCTGCCTTGTAGGTGCTGGGAACTGAGTCCTGGTCCTCTGCAAGAGCAGCAAATAGTCTTCACTGCCAAGTCATCTCCTGAGCTCCATATTTGTTCTATGGTATTAATATACTATGCCACCTGCCTTTAAAAGTCCCTCTTCTAAAATCCAGTATAGAGAGATATTAAGTCGGCAAGAGTCAAGTACTCAGAACAGGAAGGGCAATAATAACTCCAAGAATTATATACATGAATAAGCAACAGACGCTCACAGGATTACTAGAAATGACACTGAAGAAGAATCACGGTTCCCATTTTCTTGATGAGCATTGACTTATTTAATGTAAGCATAATTGTTTCTTAGGGAATTCCCCAATTCCTGGTGATTAGAAAGAAATAACTACCTGGTTAATTTTATAAACTCCTCGCAAAAATGATAAAAGCTAAATTTGATTTTTTAACCAACAAAAATTTGAAAAAATATCTTAATGTTGACTGAGAAAGTAGTCTTTTCAGAAAACAAGGAATTCTCAAGAATGTTCCAACAGAACCAAGAAAATTCTTTATTAAAACTGTAAAATGGTTAGAATTATTTTATTTAGTGTGGGCGAGAGGCTAAGCACAGTATGTCAGACATTCTCCAGGGCAGTCGATACTCAGTTCAAGTCAGTAAATCCTCCCTACACATTTCTATCTCTTAACAGAAGAGCTAAGAAGAACTAAGAGCTGAGCTTTGTACTGTGGAAGTGCAAAGAGGAGACCAGCTGATTATGATCCTTCTAACAGCTGTAGGAATTCAGTGAATCAGAGTTTCCTATAAGAACTCTGTCCTTGGGGGGAGAACAGAGGCTCCAGTGAATCCCACTGCTAGAAAGAATACTGGATCCTACAGGCTTACACATGTGTTCACAACTACATTAAGATGGCAAATTTTAAGTTCTAAGACACTACTTGAAGCAAATGAGGTACTCATTTGTTACATCCCCCAAACCAAGGATGAATCAAAAGTGATCAAATGAAACTTTTGTCCATTTTTCCCATGGAGAGTGTCTGACACAGTCATGACCTCAATTGTCACTGGAAAGCTGGGGGATAGGACTCTTGACTGTTGTGGCTGCTGAAGGATTTAGACACCTGAGCAGTTTCCAACTCTCAACTCATTCTGTTATGGGAGATGGGATCACTGGACTCTCTAATAATGATAAAGTGTATATGAACTCATGAGATATGAGTTCAGGCCCAGTTTTCCTAGGCTCCCTTTCCATAAGCAAAGATAAGGACTCATTTTTCAATTTCACATTGTACAAGCTATGCAGAAAAATCTACTGCAAAGGGCCTTGCAGAGTGGATGCTACTAAGTGATAGAAATTAAAATAATCCATAGACAATTCATTATCAGTAACACACTACAGATCAGACGGTCCATCAATCTTACGAATAAACAAAATCATTCTCAGGAAACCTCCTTTTCAGTGTTGTTCTCTCCCCAGTCTCCATCTGTTTCCGTTTGGGGTTCTTACCGTTGTTTGCTGAGGGGTTCATTTTACAAAGAAAAGCGGGGGTAAAAATAGAAGTTTGGATGTAATCTGTGTGTGCGGGATAGGTTCTGTTGTTAACGCATCTGGGAAGAGGGAACCTCAATTGGGGATTTACCTCTGTGGGATTGGCCTTTGTGGCCAATGTGGGATTGGTCATGTCTGTAGGGCATTTTCTTGATTGTTGAGTGATGTAGGAGGGTCCAGACTACAGCAGTGGTACCACCCCTGGTTAGGTGATCTTGAGTTATATAAGAAAGCAGGCTGAGCACAGGCCAGAGGAGAAGTCAGTAAGGAGTGTTCCTCCGTGGTCCGTGCTTCAGTTCCCTCTCTAAGCTCCTGCCCTGACTCCCTTCCATGATATAAACTATAAAGTGAAATAAATCCTCTCTGCTCCATCTTGTGTGTTTCATCTGAGCAACAGAAAGAAACTAGAGCAGTATGCTTTGATGATACCAGACTGCTTATTAGTAGGGGAATGGCTTGAATGATTGCTGTTAACAAAGGTCTTACAAAACAGTGATGTGGCGCCGAGTTCAACATCCACTTTGGGGTCCACAGCACTGACAGACAGGGGCCTTTCTGAGCCCTCATGTTCTAAGTGAACTGAGCAGGCAACAGGCCTACACTTTCCAAGCACCAGAGAAGGGATTAGCCAGCAGTCCTGGTATAGTCAACAGCAGGCATGTGTGTAAACAGCATGCAAATGTGTACCTTCTGAGCTTTGCGCCTCACCAACAGTTTAGAGAATGTATGCACAAAATAGTTTCTGTGGCTGGAGATGAAGATTTGTGGCCTCCAGGCTCAGGGCACTGTTACAGCTTCTCCAGCCTCACGCAGACATGGAGAATGGGCCCCAGTGTGACCTGATGCACAGACAGCTATTAAAACCAGAAAAGCATTGTCTATTTAAATTTGTGAAAAAGAAGAACTGGAAATGTGGTGGACTTCACAGGAAGGTAAATCTGCCTCCTTTAGTTTCAATTATTGTTAAGACAAACTTATAAGGACAAATTAATGACCAGTCAGAATCGTTCTGCAAAGAGAACCTTGCTTTTCATTGTTTCCTGAAACATAAGCAGCTTCTCCCAATGGAAAAGAGAGAATGCCGGGGTGGTCCTCCTCCATCCCTCAGAAAACCCATTAGGCCTACCCTCAGGCCTTAGAAATGGCCAGGAAGTCTTAACTGTGGTGCTCAGCTGGCTGCTGAAGCTGAGCTCTAAGGAGGGGCTACTGTCTTGGCACAGAAGAACGCATCCTTTGGGGAACTTTCATTCCTGCAAATAGTTCCACAGCAGATACATGGGCTGCCTATCAACAAGCTCTGCTTATGCTACTGTGAAGAAATCCTACTTAAAGATTTGTTATAAGCTCTGAATAATAATAATAAAAAAATCCCTATGAAGTCCCCTGATGGCATGCTACGCATTCATGAATAGGACCCAGAGCCTGGGGACTGGGTGTTGTTGGCCTTGTTCTAGCCTCCATGTCTGTGTACTAAATACTCACAAGATAAAACTTTTTGAATAAAGAAACAAATGCAACGTTTCAAATTCACAATGAATGAATGGTTTTTATAGCACACATCTAAAAAATTGTAACAATTCTCATAGATACCCTAGTGTGTAAGGGTTACATTACCTATTTTACAAATGAGGAAATACAGCTCAGGAAGTGTGAGAACCTCGTGAGAGAGCACACAGTCAAGTGAGAGGCAGCTGTGCTAGACAGAACCCCATCTTACCCCAAGTTTCTCACTCCTGTGAAAATGTCACCTTGTTCTTTTAAGATGTAGTTAAGTCAGTTTTTAAAGTCTTCGTAATTATAGTTTCACCTTGCCCAGAAATCCTATCAGAATTGAGTTTGTGATTGTGTGTTTGTTGGCCAGGAAGCAATTAGAGGTTACTGTTGCATTGCCTAGCTAATAATTGGTGGTCTTTCTGCAGTGGCCGCTCTGTCTGTTCAGAGAGGAAACGCTGCCTGGCAGTCTAGTGTTTTCTGGCAGCCGAGGATCAGAGTCAGTAGCAGGGAATAAATGCCACTGCAGGGTGTGCTGCCAGCAGATGATGCACCTCTGCCAGAAATACAAACAGCTATTTTGCTTGGCTTCCGGATTCTTAATTCCAAACCACCAGGAGCAGCAAGATTTGTTAGTGGCTTTCACTGTGTTGAAAAGAACAGCCAGAGCCACCGGCACTCACTTCATCTGGCTCTTGATGTGTTCTTATAAACAATTTCAACTTTGACTATTACAAATAAGGAGAAGCATGACAAATAATGTTAGCAAATTTGATGGTTCAATACTTGATATTCTTAATTATGTTTGGGTTGGCTTAGAATCATAGCCATGTGGATGTAGCACACATCTTGGGACTTCTAAGATGGAACCCTGTCAGTTTGCAGAATTCTTTCTCCATGTCCTGGAGAACTGAAACAGCTATAGACCACGGTGACTATGAACCAAGCTTGAGGCCCAATTTACAAGCTACAGACAGAGGAATAGGTGTTCAGCTTTTCTTCCTCCACATAAATTAATCTGTTGCTGTCTCAAAGATGCATCAAGACAAAAAATAACTAAAATCTAAATATACAGGCTGATACTAGAATAAAATATATATCCCCAGACCAAGAAGGAATAAAATAATCAAATGTAGACCATCTGGCTACTCCGAAGAGCTCAAACTCATTTAGTTTCTGATTTCTCCTATGTTTGCTTTTCTAGAAACTCCCAAAGAAGTTAGGGTAAATGTATATTACTTCGTTTGTCAATATCAGAAAAATGAGTGTTTCTAGTAATTCATTTAAAATACAAAGCAGTATGGACATTTTCCCCAGGAAGACTGTTTAAAACAAATCCAACAAGCTTTCTAAAACAATGTCTCCTTTCGCTGTTTTAGCTACTTTTACTTTATTTCATTTATTTATTTTAAATTGACATACTATGTATATTTGTAGGGTACAATGTGTTATTTTGATCTATATATTGTGGATTCAATCACATTAAGGAATATATTCATCACCTTACCAACTATTTTTTATAGTAAAAGTGTTGAAAAATCTATTCTTTTGGGCTGGCAAGATGGCTCCCCAGAATCTGAGTTCAATCATCAGGATCGCTAGGTGGAGGGAGAGAACCCACTCTCCCACATCACGCTCAGAGCTGTGGTACACACATGCCCCCCACAAATAAATAAATGTAAGAAATGTTAAATCTGGCATGTGAGCACAGGGCAAAAAATATTCATACAGGAGAAACAAAGATCAGAGAAAAATGAACCCCCTGACAGGCTCTGATCCGACCTTACACATGTCACAGATCGAGTGGCTCAGCAGATTATAAAATGTTTGCTTTGCCTTCTGAACCTCACATTCATCAATGCTCTTATCCTTGGGAAGGTTGAGCTGGGTGAATTATTAAAATCTACCTATCTGAGGAAACTGGTCCATCTGTTCTAGTTTGGTATCTCCAACTTGGGCAGTTTTACCTCCCTTAATGTTTGATTGTACTCATTTCTGTCACAAAGTTTAAGATAATTAATGCGTAATTATTTTTCTCACCTAATTCTCTTTGAGATCCAATGGCAACATAAACACAGCTCAGTAATTTGCTAAGGCCAAAGACAGACCCAGAATCCCAACCAGTTGTGCCAAATCTCAAAACATAGCCCTGAAGCATCAATCTATTACCTTTCCAGGGTACATTCTTCTAAGAGGGTGAATCTATAAAGGGACAAATTCCAGTGACTATAAAGGGACAAACTCCTGACAGGTGCATAAAGTCAGATATGCTGACAGGCCCCTCTACCGAGAATCTTAGTGTCTACCCGTGACAGTGGTGCTGGTACACAGACTAGCTCACTGCCATGTAAATGTTCAGTGGCTAATACAGATCATTTGCTTTTCTTGTCATGATTAGCTGCACATAATTGGAAAATAGGCAAAAGTTAAGAAAGGCAAGTTAGGGGGCTAGAGAGATGCCTCGGCCATTAAAATCACTGGCTGCTCTTACAGAGGACCCGGGTTCAGTTCCCAGCACCCACACAGCAGCTGACAACCATCCTTCATTCCAGTTCCAGGGGATCCAACGCCCCCTTCTGGCTTCCACAGGCATTGTACAACATGGTTATGCTTACATACATGCAAGCAATACACACATACACATAAAATAAAAATAAAAATTAAATTTAAAAAAGAAAAGCAAGTTAGACTGTGAAGAACTCAGATAAGCAATAACTAGAAACTCATTTATTTGCAACCTTCACAGAATGACCACAAGCACCTCTTCCACACAGACAGACCATTGTTCACCATAATCTACAGATTTGGAAGCTGCTGTCTGTTAAGGTTCAGATAGCCCTGCCCCCTCACCAACAGGGCCTCACAGACCTAGCAAGCCCCTGAGAAAAGGGAATTGAGTTGATAAGCGGCCTGGTCTTTGAAGTCAAGAGAAGCTGACTTTTCTCCATTGTTTGGTCAACACAGCAGGCTCCCCTTTGATCTCTAAAGAGGACAGGTTTTAACAGTCTGGCTCTCCCACTCCACCCCCCAACTTTTAAAAAAATACATCTTCCCAACTTCTGCACACCCCAGAAGTCTCCCCCTTTAAAAGACCCCAGCTCACAACTCAGGCAGACATTTTCCCTGCCTGGAAGGGAATCTGTCCCATGTGTTCCTTTGCTAATTAACTCTATTCCGATGGAGTTTTATCTGTTCTGGTGCTTTCTCCTGATCAACCAGATTCATCCATGGCTACTTTACCTATTACTGTCCATCCTTTGTGGCTTTGGGGATTCTTGGTGTGGAAGTTCACCCTTACAGCTCCACAGCTCATTTGCTCCCAGATCCTCATGGATCATTGCCCCTACAGAGGGCAATGTACAGGATGTACAAATTCTCCTGTGATAAATATTGAATTGCTAGGCAGATATAGTGGTTCACTTCTGCAATTCTAGCCCTTGTGAGATTGTACTAGTCTGGGATAGAGAGTGAGACCCTTTCTCAGAAGAACGAAAGCAGTAATTGTTTTATTCAGTGGCCCTGCTTCCCAGGCCGGAGTGACTGGGCAAGTGGGATGCTGTTCAAGGCTATTTAAATCCCAGAAAGTCACTACCTCAGTCGGTTCTTATGGAGTTGGCTTAAAAAGATACCAGCTGTTTGCTACTGAGAAGAGACAGTGAGCTAGGAGTTCAGTGAGGAGTTCATGGCCACTTGGAACACAAGTCTATCTCAGAGCACCATGTAAAGCAAATGGCAAGAGATGAAGCAAAAGACAGGGTGGGCACAGACACTCAGTTCACTGGCTCCGGGCTGGAGGGCCAGTACAATCAACATTAAGCAAAGGTTTGAGATTCTGTTACTTAAAGTCAAAGATCCTTTACTACCAGACCATAGAGTCACTGCTCCATAACTAGCCTATTCTGGTATGCCCTGATTACAATATTTATTTTTATTTATTTATTTATTTATTTATTTATTTATTATTTATTTTTGTCTGATTACTCTCAAAATTATAGCACAGGTGCCCAGAAAGACTCGATTTATCCAACATTGTAGAACTACGATTATTCACAGATCCTTCACTAGTAACCATGTATTTTCTGAAGGACTGTAATGAGACCTCTGTTTACAATCACAGTAAGTAGAGCTGCACACATTCCCTGGGGTGATGGAACTGAAGTGGTTCACAGCACAGTTTGACAGAACAATAGAGAAATCAACATGTGGAAGTCTGCTGTGTCTAGACCCATCTTGGGATAAAGCATTCATTTCCCATCCAGTTGGGATTCCACATATTATAATCACTTATGAAGAATGGATAGTCTGTATATGTATATATATGCACACATGTGATAGGCATGTATGCATGTACATACACATCTTTGACAGACATGTTCTCAAGTCTCATATTAAAGACACAAGATACATTATCATTCCCATTTTAAAACTGAATCAACTAAGGTTTTAAGAAATTAAGCAGCCAGCCAAAGGCAGAGGCATGGCTGGTCCTTGCTTTGTTTGGCCTCCAGGCCCCTACTTTGGGCTGCAGCATAATGCTATTACTAGAATACCTTTATGAGTCCTAATAGAATCCTGCTAATTGATCCTCATATTTGTCAACTTTTTCTGTTAAAACTTAAATAGCCAAAGATCAAGCAAAAAGCTGTAATCTGATAAAATCAGATTTACTAGCTGGATGCAAGGACGAAACACACCCCCGGGCATGCAGCACTCATGGAGGCAGAAGGGTCTTGGGTAAGGTTTGAGTCTCTACTGAATTCTGAGGAGAACCTGAGTGAGTTTGGGTCTGTGTCTGAGGCAGAGTTGGGAGAAGCAGGGATTAGCTGGGGTTGTAGGCTGTCAAGAGGAGGAAGGCAGTTTGGCAATTGGGAGCCCCCAGCCCAGATTGACTGGTCCGTCCTTGTCACTAAACACTATCTACTCAGTGAGGATGTCCTTATGGACTTTTACGGGGGCTGACTGTGCTTGGACGTGTCTCCTGTAAACTTTCAGGGTGGAGTTATCCATGTCTGCCACACACACTCCTGTCACTACAGAGAGTGGTCTTTCTGCCCGAACTGACTTTCACACTTTCAGTCCCAAACAAGTTTATACTCCTGTTCTCTGAGCTTGTCCATCTTTCAGTTTCATGAGCTCAGCAACTTTCAAGAGCAAACATCCACTGACGCGTACTACAGCACTGTCTTCCCAAGGCAGGGAAAGCAGAAGACCTTGGGAGAGTCAAGAGTGGTCTCCTTTAAAAACAAGTAGCACTGAGACTTAGTAAAATAAATGCTTCTGATGTTGAAGATTTTCAATATCACCTTTCAAGGGGGAGAGAAAAAACAGATGAGATAAACTATTCATGGAAAGGGCAGTCTTCTTCCTTATCTCTGTTCTTTAAAAGGTCGGGGGATTATGCCATGGAGAGAATTAATCAAGAGAAACAGCACAGGTTCGACTCAGGTCCTGTGGGTTTCCTCTAACAGTGCCCTTGCTTGGGTCGCCTATCCCTGTCCCACCCACTTACTGCTTTCTTTCCCACCCTGTGCTTTGTAATAAGAAAACAATTAAGCCTTAGTAATGAACCCTCTAATTCAATTAGTTACTATTATGATTTGAGTACTTTCTATATAGTGTGCTTAGAATACATCAAGCCATTGAAAATTTGCTGTGGATCTATGTAGTCCCTGTGTGGAAGATGTTCACAGTCTGGAGGCAATAACAGCTATGAACACAAGAAATCATACCATAAAAAGAAATCTAAATACGATGGCTTCATCAGCAGTAGCCCAGCAGTAGCATCGTGGATGGGACACTAGTAAACAATTTAAACATCAAAACAAAGATTTAAAATTTACTTATTTTAATTCTTTGATAATTGCGTACATACATATACCATATTTTAATCATATGAAAACCCCTGTTTCTCCACCTAACTTCTCCCAGATCCATCCAGTAACCGCCTAACCCTCTCCCAACTTTATGTATTTTGTTTATTTATAACCTACTAAGTCCAGTTTGTGGTGCCCACGTAGGCGCAGGTGTGGACCACCCACTGGAGCATGGTCAACCTACTAGGTCCACATCCCTAAAGGAAACAGACTCTTCCCTCCCTTGCAGTCATCAACAGTCGATACACTGAGCTACAGTGCAGGCTCAGGAGCCCTCCCGTCCCTGCTGGAGGCTGATTGGCTTGATCTCATTAAGGACTTGCACAGGCTGCTCTGAATTCATGGGCACAGCAGTTGTGTCAAGTCCAGAAGGGACTGTTGGGCCCTCTGAGCTCTGACTCTGACAGTCTTTTCTGCTCCTTATTCAGGACATCATCTGAGCCTTGGGGGAGGGGTGTGATGCAAATGTCCTAT
The DNA here is from genome assembly GCF_000622305.1 of Nannospalax galili. NCBI lineage: Eukaryota > Metazoa > Chordata > Mammalia > Rodentia > Spalacidae > Nannospalax > Nannospalax galili. The sequence continues at coordinate 1,011,360 of NW_008340410.1, read as the reverse complement.
TTATGGCTGAGCACTCCATAAACGCTCATTAATTTCTGTATTAGCCACTGTTCATGGTCACAAAGAAGCTTCTTTGATGAGGACTTAGAGCTGTACTAATCTATGAATACAGAGGTAGGTATTTAGAAAGCAATTTGATACTACATCTGTTTAGCAAAATAATACTAGTAGCTTTAGCTCTAGGGCCTACGAGCGCCACAGTCCTGACTTCCTGACCAGATTGACAGTACCAGGCACATGTTTCCTCCTGAGAACAGTCTTAAATCCAGTCAGAAAGTAGCTGGCTGTCCCTGTAACATCCACGCCACTGTTGCACCCATGGCAGAGTTCACAGGTGGGTGAGACTGTTGATGGCTTTTCTCCTCCAGCTGTCTGTATAGCACCTTCTAGCACTTAAACCTCCCTCCCTAGTATCTCCCTTTACCCCTTCATATCACCTGTGTTCTACTATCTCCCCCATGTCCCCCTCACCCCATACATAGGATATATATGCCTGTGTCAGTAATCCTTCCTAAGGATTTGTTAAGTCTGGGGATCCCAGTAAAAGGAATCAAGAAAATTCAGAGGAAAACAAAGTATTCTAATTTGTTCATGTTTAACATTCATCATGTATGTGAACAGAAAAGTGTATGTTCAGTAGACACAGAGTTAAGAATTAGAATTATTCAGGATAGCAGTAATATAATTATAATTTGTTAGGTATAAAAACAATATATGTTGAAAATTCCCTCAAGAATATATTTCCATATAGCTCATATTTATAATGACTTAATAGTAGTTCAATTAGGTCTGTGATTTCTCTTTGGGATATAGAAGAGGGCTGAAGACACAGGCCATAATTATCTAAACTGGATCCATTACAGGAATCAAATAGAACACACATAAACATGGAGAGTTTATTTTAAATAAATCAAATATCCTGATGTTGAAGCCACAAATTATGAAATTGTACTTGGTTTTCAACCTAACACCAGAACGTCAAAGTGGATCCACAATTGACTGAACCGCTTTCTGCAGCCACAGTTTGTGCTGTGCCAGGCCACACATTCAGACAAGCACATCAGCCTGTACTGATGGCTGATGTAATCTGTGGTCAATGGACTGAGCATTGCAGGGACCCTGCCATCTCCTCAGACAGGGCTTCAGGATAGAGTGTTCAAATCAGGTCAAGTACTGAGAACTGAGCGTTTTGGTGTGTAATTGAGGTTTGTTATTGGTCATCTTATCAGAATAAAATAACATGTGGGTTATGGGGCTATTTTAAAAATATGCAGAAAAGTAGAAGGATAAAAAAAACCTATAAGAATGTGAAAATTTCTTTGAAACAGCATATGTAGTAGCTATGTTTTTCCATATGGCTTTTCCCCTTCGGTGCCCTTGGACACATTAAGTGCAGGCCACAGTGTCCTCACACATTCTCAGACCCCCCCTCTTCTCAGGTTGGTTGTCGGCAGCAATTTAGTACTAGAAAGGTAGGTCAAGCATCAAGCACACCTTCAGAGCAAGGAGAATCTGAGATGCTGAGGTCCAGTTCTCCCTGCCCTCTACTGGTGATTGGCCTTTTAGTTAGTTGTTTTCCCTGAATCTGAGTTTAAAATTCTATAAAATCAGGATAAATATTCTACTGCTTCAGAGTATTGGGTTGATGTGGCATGTGGCGGGCGGGGGAGAGAATGGAAAGAAAGAAAGAATAGAAAGAATTTACCGAATCTGCCACTTGCCTCCTTGGTCCCACTGAAGGGTTGGCTATCTTCTCTGGCCTCGTAACTGTTACCAACACCCTTATCAACATCTGCACTCCTGAGGCTCCTGGGCAGCTACTACAGACTAAGGGCCCTTCGTATTGCCCTGTTATTTTTAAGCACCACCGTATCTGTATGCAATAATGCTTTCCACTCTCCAGCAAATGAAGCTGATGGGGCAGTGGTGTGATACAGGCATTCAGAAAGGCACAGTCATCTTCCACATTCTAAGGTGCTTAGATGCAGCTTTATTGCTTGGACTTTCAGGAGAGATATGCTGTGTCTTCCAGAATGTACATGAAACAGTAAAAGTGTGATCTGCTTTAGACCATTTTAATGTGATCGGTATACTGAAGGGTCCAAGTTTGGAGAATAAACTTCCAAAAAAATAACAAAGCCCTGTTATCGTTGCAACCCGTAGACTATAGTTTTTAGCTTTTCACTAATTCAAACAGTGAGATTCTTGAAGTTACTTCCTAAAAGTTATGGAGAATGGAGGCTGGAGAGGTGGCTTAGAAGGTAAGAGCACTGACTGCTCTTGCAGAGGACCTGCATTTGAATTCCGAGCAACCACATAGAGGCTAAAAACCATCTGTAACTCCAGCTCCAGAGGATCCTGTGCCCTCTTCTGGGCTCTGTGGTCATTGCATGCAGTGCACTTACATATACACAGGCAAAACACTCATACATATAAAATAAAAATAAATAAAGTACTTATTTAAAGATACAGAGAATGGGAAAAAAGACTATGCCTTTCACATTATAATATATTCTAGAGTGAGCAGCACATGGCTCTGTGAGTTTATCTGATCACAGAAATAGCTCTTAATTGTGGTATGCAGAATATGGTGTAAATCCATGTACATTCATAGCATGCTACACCGTTTAAGTTTTATTTTAGTGCTATAGTCTGAATAGGAAATGCTCCCACAGGCTCACATGTTGAACACTTGGTTCCCAGCTAGTGGTGCTGTATGGGAGGTTGTGCAGCTTTTGAGAGGTGGGTCATCACTAGAAAAAAAATGGGTTACTGAGAGGTGGACCTTGAGGTATACAGCCAGATCTAGCTCCCTGTCCAGTCCTGCCTCCCGCTCCCCTGAGTTGGGCGCGACAGGCTGTTGCCCCATCACTGCAGAGCTGCCCACCACCATGGGCCATGCCCTTCAAACCAGGGGCTGGAGTAAAGTTCTCCTCCTCTCAGTTTTCTCTTGTCAGGTATTTGGCCACAGTGACAAAAAAAGTTACTAATGCATACAATGTGCTACTCAGGACAATTGTTCTTCCTAACAATGGAAGATTCTGTTAGCTGTGCTTTTTTAAAACATTTTGAGACTACTTAAATGCCTTTAAGTACCTAGAATATAAAATAATTCACTATCTAGTACTGATGTGATGTTGTTTTTCAAGGTAACATTATTAGTATTTTTATTACATCTCTTTATCTTGTTTTTTTTATTTTATGTGCATGCATGTATTGCCTGCATGTGTGTGAGTGCACCTGTGTCATGCAATGCCACGGAGATGAGAAGAGGGCGTCACATTCCCCTGGAACTGGAGTTAGGATGGTTCATAGACACCATGTGGGTGCTGGGAATTGAACCTCGGTCCTCTTACTTTTTAAAAGCCCTGAGTCGAAAGATTTAATGATAGATCTTTTGAATTAGATCAACAGAAAACCATACACTTTGTTCAGAAAAGCCATAATGCTATTCTACTATCTTGTGTGCTACTTTATATTTTTAACTAAAATAGATAGAATAAATGTTCTGTTGTGTAACTTAATAAAATAGCATGAGGGCTATAGCATATTTTTTAAATATGCAGAAAACCCTGAAACAATACATAAATCATTTCGAAATAACTTAGGGGGCAGCTGTGCTCGTCTACATGGCATTTTTTTTTTAGCTTATTTATTGGCATTTCTTGACCTTTACCTTTGGGTAGGAGTTTGGCTCTTGCTGGATCATAATGACAACATAAGCATTTGTAGTGTTATTATTTTAATGATTAACTTAAACGTTGCATGTGTAATGTGCATGATCTCACACACCAAACCCTTGATAAAATGCTTCTGTTCTTCTTATGTCACTAAGAACAAGAGAAATCAGTTTTTCAGAAAGAAACATTTGTCTTCAAGGTCAGCATAACTCCTTTTTCTCCAAGCGGACTGATTGGGCAGTAGTAGCGGCTGACCGGTGAGTGACGCGCACACGTTTCGTTTGCTTTCCAGGTGTGTCCACGCTGTCTTCAAGTCTGTTCAGCTTGCTGCTGCCTGCCCTTGGCTTCCTCCTCTTCTTGGAAATATGAATATTGTGTGATGTCCGCGTTCCCAGCCCAGCTCAGAGGACGTCCTTCATCCTGGGATGACTGTAATTCCTTCTTAACCCTGTGGCTCCATCCTAAACCAAATAAATTGGACTTTAACCAACTATCCAACTGATTTCCAACACAGTATGACTGAGGCATTCAGGAACCCCTTCATCCAAAAGAATAACTTTTAAATGGATATAAAGTGATTTTTAACTCGTTCCAATATGCCTTATAAACCACTTAACCTGATTCTGTGAAAGTTGCATGATTTAATTCAATGGGACAAGTTACGGTGTTCAATTCAATACCATAGGCTGTAGAGTGAGAGTTAAATCACCATACACAGGTGCTTTACATTTAATAAAAAGTTTTGAGATATAATAGGGGTTGAAATGTTGGTCGTATGTGGTACGTGTAAGAGTAATGCAGTCTATTGTATTAACCTCTCTGTTTTGGGTCCTGCATATTTTTGAAAGGCCCTTATCATTCATGACATTTTGAGTTTTCCTGAAAAATAATACAGACGGAAACAGAAACATTTTGACACAAACTCATTACCAAATCACTTTTCTGAATGAGTTGAAAGATTTTGAATATGAAAACCAGATTATCGAACTCATTCTCAGTGTTCTTACTTTTGAAGTAATGTTTTACATGTTTGGTTTTCGGAATCACTGATCCTTTCCAGTTAGTTTTCTAATGCTGAAGTTCACACACCATATGAGGATCTTTTTACTTTTGTATTCTCTGAAGTTGCTTTGTGCTTTGTCGTCATCCGTGTCAAACCTCAGACCGCACAGCTCACCTGGTGTCATCCCATCTCTGTATTTATTCGTATATGGAATGATGAGTTTTGAGAATTAGAGTGCTTCCATTTTTTTGCGATGTGACAGTCTTTATATGGTTAGAAACAAATGACAGTTAAATATCAGAATGACCTAATCATGTTCTACTATCTTTGGTTCTGTGCTTTATGCCTAAGGACAAGCTCTCTTGATAGGAGGTATGGAATCAAGAAATCACATAGAGGTTGGAAAAGCTACAGAATTACTTTTTTTTTTTTTAAAAAAAAAAAACAAAAACAAACCTTTAAATCTCATTTCCCACTTCAATGCAATACTGAAAACTGGCTAAAAATACCAAATCAGAATGTGGCTGGTGGACTTGTGAAGAATATGCAAAGCCTTGGAAGGCCAGGGGGGCAAACCACGCTCCTGTTCAAGATCATCTCCCCAAGTGTCGGTGCTTAGGGATTTATAAATCATGAAAAGGAAAACATGCATTTCTTCGTTCTCCATGGTGTGGATGTGCCTAGGTGTGGATGTGAAGGAACTCGGGTACTGAAGAATTAGCCAGCTCGTGAAATAGTGCAATGTTGGATGCTTTGAGAAGCATAATCCTATTTTATTAGCACAGTCTCGCTGGCTAATTAGAGATAGAGTTTTATCTTTTTAGAAAGGATACCTTATAAGTTCATAAAAAGTATTTACAGGAAGCAAAAATAAATTTATTAATACTTTACCCCCTATCTTTAATTTGTATAATTTTTGTACTATATGTGTAAATGTTTAAAGTCTTCATTATTAAAATATCAATAAATATTTCATTAATTTACACTTAACGCTTTGTTATAAATATAAAATTCTTAAAAATCAGTAAAGCAGATGCTTTCCCAGTGGAAGTATGTCAGCAGTCTTAAGGTCATTGCCAGATTTCATAAAATATTTGATTATTTGAAAAGGAAGCAAAATGACTTCATACTTTAGGGAAATGAATACTCTGTAAGCTTTCTGTACAAATGTTTGTGTTTTCACTGTTACACTTTGGGGTTTTCCTCTTGTAGTGTGACCCATGTTGGGCATTTTTATATCAAGAACAACTACATCTTTTGCCAAATGCATGCCTGCCTTTTATTTCCTAGTGTATGGTATTAAAGACCAAACCTGGCTAGATTTTGCGTGAAATGGTTCTGAAAGGTAAGCAGGAAACAGACTGAAGGTTGTTTTGTTTTGAATATGTGGCAGATAGACTCAAATCTCTCATGCACTAATGACATACACTTTTCATTTTCTTATACAATTGTACAAATGTGACTGGGACCATCAGTTTTAAACTGTCGTCAAACTAACCAATGTATCATATGCTTTAAGATGCAAGATTCTTAATTAAACTTTATATAGATATAGACACATCTGTTGTTTCTTGGTATTTCAGGAAAGGTGATAGTACTTTTATTTGATACTGATAAATAATGAATTGATTTTTTTAGTTCTTTTTTATCATTTTTTCAATGGAGTAGTATAGGACTGTGGTTTGTCCTTTTTATGAATGAATACAAATTATAAAGAAATAAATGTCTTACTGTTGCCCAAAAAAGTAACTGTCCTTTCAATTTACCTGAAGTTTAAATTGTTCTTAGAAAGTGTTCATTATAAGTTTGGTAACATGGAGTAGATACTACTGGTTAAGTAAAGGTTTGATGTTGAAAGAATGTTTAAAAAAAAAAACTACATACAGGGTAGGAGAGATGGCTCAGTAGTTAAGAGTGTGTACTGCTCTTGCAGATGGCCACCTGTAGCTCTGGTTACAGGGGATCAGATGCCCTCTTCTGGCCTCTTCAGGCACCTGCATGCACATGGCACACATACAGAGGCTTATGCACATACACATAAATAAAAAATACATAAATCTTAAAAAGCAAGCCAAAAAACTATGCAGAC
>NW_008340410.1:998671-1004516 GCF_000622305.1 Nannospalax galili | reverse complement strand
ACACACACACACACACACACACACACACACACACACATACACACAAAGCCATTGTGTGAATTAAGACATTCTGATAGGCAACTTCAGCTTATGAAGATACCAGGGAGCACTGAGTACCACTCAGTCTACAGCTGAGTATCGTATTTTAAAAACATGTTTAACAGTTCAGCAGGATGCTAGGTCCACTCAGTCTACATCTAGACACTACCGCAGGATGCTAAGGGTTGCAAAAACATGTTTGCTTAATTCTGAGTGAGCTGAACTTTAAAGGGAGGAATTTGCATAAATCATGAATGTATAGGAAAGGAGTCTGAATTAAGTCAAATCCTTTCAGAGCGCCTAGCCAAGTAGGTCCCAGAACTCTACCTTGGGGGTGAGGCAGTCTTCCTTTGCCTTTTTGTGGATTCTCCCTGTGATTTCTCTGCCATTCTGACTTCCCTTCCTGGCTCACGACACTTGCTTCACCCAGGGTTTTGATTTCCCTTTGCAGGCCTCTACTCTGTTTATTGACCTTAAATGTTAGGTTGTTCCATTCTAATATTTTGCTTTTACGGTTTGACCTGACCTGACCTCAGTTCACATTTTCCAGGCTTTAGTAGACCAAAGCTTCTTTCTGTGAGAGTGTCTCCATGCTAGTGGTGCTGAGCCTGCCTGTCTCTCCAGATCAACTGGAGATTTGAAGTCATATAATGGATACCTTTGGTTACCACCCAGACTTGTCAAACTGAAACCCTGGGAACAAAGGAAGCTGTGTTGCTTTGGAGTGGCATTCAGGAATGTGGAGCGGGGAAAGGGTGGCTGGGTTTAAGAGTAAGATTTTCATAATTACTACCACTTGATTAACTGATAGTTTCAACTAAATTAATCACACCGTTCAACATAATGTACACATAATTTAAATACCTCTTAGGAAAAAAATCCATTATATTGACCTGCCTAATTTATTCATGACTATTTTTTATCTTTTCTTCTCTATGGCTTACCAAAGTAATGACTTTCCATGCAACAGAAAAATCTTTTGTTTGTTCCTAAAATCCAGGAATAAGACAGACTGCCTCTCAGATTGCTTTTCTAAAGGATTGTCAATTTCCTTTAATTTTTTCTTTCTATTTCCTTTGGAAATTAATAAACCTTTAATACTAATATCCTGAGTCTATCATTTTCTGGTGACTAATAATAAAAAAAATTGGTGAAAGGTGCACCTCATTTTAACAGAAACAAGATGGTTTTTAATGAGTTCACTTCATAAATTAGTTTATGGCAGGGCAAAATTTGATTTTTGAGTTGTTTATCATATTTTAAAAATATGTTTAACAGTTTGGTTCATAAAAAAAAATTTTCTACAAGGGGTGATATATGCCCGCTGCTACAGCACTCTTACCGACCCATTATTAAAATTCAGTCGGATGATCCTGGGGTGGAACTGTGCCTGAGCAAGCTCATCTCCAACTGCCTCGTGTGGCGTCTTCATTTGGACTCACTGGCTTACGTGGTGAGCAATGCCTTATGAGCAATGCCTGAATCCACGTTACTTTCTTACTATAGTTTCTTTGGGATGTGTTTTATTCGATCACCATTCTGGGAGCCACAACTGTGGAGCTGAGGTGTTAGTTTGCCTTGGTGAGGACCAGAGGTGCCATCTATAAGTTACTCCTCAAATACATTCCTCAAAGTGAGAGAGGCTGACTAAATCCATTTACATGATGTTCTGGGAAAAACATAACTCTGAGAGCAGAGAGCAGGTCAGTGGCTGACAGGGTTAAGCACAATGGGAGTGCTTGATGGCACAGGAGCCAAGGGAAACACAATGGAATCCACGTATTGACAACCCTCATAAAACTGTTCACAAAAGGTAAGTCTTACTGTATGCACATTAAAAAGAAGTTAAATGTAGGGGCTCAGGGCTGAGTGTAAGCACGTACTGCTCTTGCAGAAGACCCAAGTTTACTTCCCAACACAAGTAGGCAACCAGGTTCGGGGATCCAATGCCCTCTTCTGGCCTCTGTATGTACTGCACTCATAAACACCAACACACACACACACACACACACATACACACACACACACACACACACACACAAACAGTATCTTAAATTTTTTTAACTTATTTTTAATTTTTATTTTTTATTTTTTATTTTTATTTTATGTGTATGAGTGTATTGCCTGCATGTATGTAAATGCACCTGTGTCATGCAATGTCCTTGGAGGTCCCTGGAGCTGGAGTTATGAACAGTTGTTAGCCGCTATGTGGGTGCTGGGAACAGAATCCGGGTCTTCTGCAAGAGTCATTAGTGCTTGTAACCACTGAGCCATCTCTCCAGCCCAAAACAAGATCTTTTAATATGTTAATTAATTAAATGCAGTTATAGGACGATCATGATGCCTTGATAGTCTATCTGTGATAGTATTCTAACTGCTTTTTATAGCCTGTGAGATTTTCAACCAACAGCGTAACATTTTGAGGTTATTTGTCCTTCTACAAAAGTGAAAAAACCATCCTCAATCATTCAAAATTCTTTCAGTTCCCAGTGACAGTGACAGTCAACTCAAATAATCTCAAGAACAAAAGGAGTTTTCTGGCTTACACGATGAAGGGGCTATTCATGAATTCCCTTCAGTGATGCTGTTGGGGGGTGGGGTCTCTTCCCCAGAGGATTGTGGGTCTCTGGCACATTGTTTCCTAGTGGCAAGAATCAGCAGCTCTATGCCTACATCCTCCTTGCTTGTGGTCTAAGAGTAATAGAGCTCTAGCTCCATTATTTAGCACAACTAGAAAACCTCAGTAGCATGTAACAACAAACATGAACTTCTCACATGTCTGAGTAGCAGTGAACAGGTGTGTTTTTGCCAGTGGAGCTGGGCTTCCTCATGTTTAATGGGTCACCGTCAGCTGTCAGCAGCTGCCCTCAGATGGAGCCTTTATCAGCTTGGCTCTGCTCTTCTGCTCTCCAGTCCTCTACCAAGGGAAGCCCTGGAAGAGAGAGAGAGAGTTGCAAGAAACCAGCGCAAACATGCATGGACTCTGTCGAGCCTGTGCCTGCCATAGAGTCCGTGCAATTTATTATTCTTATGCATGGGCAAAGGGAAGCACTGTACAAAATCGTGGAGGTTGAAGAGATGGCTCAGCAGTTACGAGGGTTTACCGCTCTTTTGGAGGACCTGAGTTTGGTTCCCAGAACCCACATTGGGCAGCTAGCCCACAACTTCTATGGTTCTGGGAAAATCTATCTTCCCCATTTTGAACCATTTAGGCAGCCCTGAGCAGATGCCCACAGTCTGAGGCCCTGAGGCCTCTGGCTAGCAGTGTTGTTCTGCAGGAGTTCGGCAGGCATCTATCCCCAAATGTCATTCATCCCTTCAGATGACCACACGCTGACTCCAAGCCTGACTAGAATTTAAGGAAAGACTTTGGGCAAAAGCTGCCAAACCAAAGTGGTCCTAGATTCACACCCCTTAACAACCGTGACAGATAACAAATGTGTTGTTTTTAGCCATTATGCTTGTAAGTAATTTGCATATAATAATGGGCAACTACATGATTCACATACAATTGGAGACTTGTAAATTTTTTTATGGAAGGAATTTTAAGGAGATTCATGCTGTGGTCCCTGGAAAAGGGGATTAAAGGGAAAGGGAGGTAAATTTCCATTTACCTGGAAGTAAGCTGTTTCTCTTTCTCTGTTACACCACAGTGCCCTGAAAGAGGATGCTAGTGCAGTTGATGGGGGACCCAGTGCCCAAGGCAGGAGTGTACAATGGAAGGGAGGGGTAGTATATATTAATATTAGTAAGTGTCAGGTACTGTTTTAACTCATTGAGAAGCTGGCTCTGGAGGTGGGGTTAAGCCACACCCACCACTTCAGATCCAAGCATGTTTGTCTAATCTTGTCCTACAAAACATCATTTTCAGGGATGGATTAGCCCTCTGGCCCTGTGAGAAAGGGGGGGAAAAAGCAAAACAGCTCAAGTGTCAAAATATCATGTCCTTAAATACAAGAGAGAAAATTGTTAGAGTAAAAATAGTTTGTCCTTGCACACAGCTGGGAGATGGGTCATTTCTGAGCAGCTTCCCAAAGCAAAAGACTTCAGCCCTGCTGATCTCATGATATTAAAATGCCCATTGTGGGAACAGCTGACTAAGTCTCACCCAGGATAAGACATTCTATCTGGGCACTTCTGTATCGGCTCCAGGAGGCTGTTTGAGCTCCCAGGCCTCCCCCGAGTTGTTTCTGCTGGTCAGTGTGAGTGTCTGAGTGGATGCTCTACTGCATTCCTTCCACTTGCTGTTTTATTCTTTTATTTGTACTTGCTGTATACTTAATAAACTCACCTACTCAAAACGGAAGGCTCTGTTCTGTTGGATCATTTTCCCGAAGGAACATAACTAGCGTAGCTGGAAGTTCTGAGATAGAGAAGTCTTCTCTGCTCCCAATGAGCAAATGTTCCAAGGTGCTGGGGAAATTCCTGGCTTGGAAGACCAATCCTTTTATATGTTGGCTCAGAAATGAGGGACAAGGTGATCTGGTCTTTCTGGGTGATCCAGCCGATTGAAAGCTTTTGGGCCACACCATATGGCTCAGTGTTTGCAGTGCTGGGAGAAATGATGTGGCTCTTTTGGGCCTTGTCCAAGCTGGTATTTTCTGGCCACCTACTGGAAAGCTATTGAGCGTGGATATCAGGTAAGACAGAAAGGGTGGACTTGCAGAATCATCTAGTAAGGTTGCACTGACAGATAGCCATTTTTGGTGACCAAATGCATGCTTAGGATGATGCTGAGAAAGTTGAGCTGAAGTCCATGTACCATCATATGTGCAAGAAAAGGAAGAGGCTGTATTAGTTACTTTTCTGTTGCTGTGATGGAAACACCATGACCAAGAGAACTCACAAAAGGAAGAGTTCATTTGGCTTCCAGTTCTAAAGAGGCAAGAGTCCATCATGGTGGAGAGGCACGGGGGCAGAGGTGGCTGGAGGAGGAGCAGAAGCTAAGCTCTCACATCTTCAGGAAGGCACAGGAAGCAAGAGAGAGACTTGAGATTCCAATAAAGGCTCAAGGACTCTCTAAGCCTGACCCCAGTGATGTACTTCCTTCAGCATGGCCACACCTTTTTAAACCTCCCAAAGCAGTGTGGAGAGCTCTTAAAAAACCACAAACGACCCTACCGTTTGACCCAGTTATACCACTCCTTGGCATATACCCAAAGAACTCATCCTACTGCAGAGACACTTGCACATCCATGTTTGTTGCTAACCTACCCTATGACCCGGTTATACCATTCCTTAGCATATACTCAAAGTACTCATGATATTGAAGAGACACTTGTTACAACTATGTTTGTTGCTGCTCTTTTCATAATAGCTAAGTTTCCCTCAACTGAGGAGTGGTTAACAAAAATGTAGTATATTTACACAATTGAGTTATACTAAGTGAAGTAACACAGACTCGAAAAAAAAATTGATGCATGTTCTCCCTCATATGTGGATCCTAGCACCAAACCCTGATAAGTAAGTATGTGTCCAGATGTAACTACAGGAACTAAGATAATGAGAAGGAACCAGGGAGATAAAGGAAAGAGAAGAAGAGTAGGAAACTGGCCTTAATAAGGGTGATATGGATAAAAATGAGGTTATTTTAAGGGAGTGGGGAGGGAGGGTTATACAAGGAACCTAGGGGATAAAGGGAAAGAAAGAGCTCAAGAGAGGTAGGACCACAGGAGAAGGGTATTATTAAGGGAGCAATGGGGAAAATGGGGGCACCTTAGTTGGGGAAACTATGATGGAGGGGTTAGACAATGCAAGAGATAAATAATGCCTAGATAGTTTTAAAAACCAGAGGGAACCATATTAT
>NW_008340410.1:993674-998268 GCF_000622305.1 Nannospalax galili | reverse complement strand
TGACTTTAAGTCATTAAAAAAATTAATTCCTTTTTAGGAGTTTGAGTGTTCTAGCCTGAATGTAAGTACACCCAAAAGGAAAGTATAACCAAAGATTAAAGTTATCAGTGTATTTCTTTAAGAGTCCATGTGTTTAGCTAAAGGCTACGTAACAAGAAACAGTGCCAGACAGGAGATACCTTCCTTTGAGTTGTTTGCCAGGGTGGCCCAAGAGACTCCCAGACAGTAACCCAGCTTAGAACTGCGAAAATGAACAGCAGACCCCAATCTTATCTAAAGGAATATTGACAACTGATTGCTGCTAGATGAGGAACAGTTGACCTTCCTAAAACAAAGCCCTCTAGATTGGCTGACTAGATTCACCAGAAGGGCAAGTAGTGGGGAATGGCTAGGGGTGCTGACAACACAGCAGACAGGAGCTGGGATATTTGAGTATAAGGGCTCTAGTGGGGGGAGGGAGGCTATGGGTCTGCTATCTGGGAAATGGATGTATAGTCGAATAAGATGGTTTGGGATGTTTGTGTGATACACACACACACAAATCAACAAATTTTTTAAAAATGTATTATATTTGAAGAGGAAGCATGGAAATTTACATCATGTTAATTAGTAGAGGTCATAAACATTACCATTGAAATCTACCCAACGACTTTATAGACATACACGGGTGCCAAGGATCCAAGTGCAACAGATTATGACTAGTAATAATCAGATACATACAGATTAGAGATGCATGCACCAACATCTCAGTGTTAGTAGGAAAAACAATGAGTCTTTCTGCAAGGAACAATATATTCTAAAATGAAATTAAGATCTTTTTTTAAAGGTTAAAGTTCATTCAATTTTATGTCTTACAGGGCTTATACTGAGTTCAATATTGTATAACTGTATTAATTCAACTGTGAACCTAGAAACTTGCACCCACTTGTGAAAGAGATGTACTCTTGCTCTGGAGTGTGTTACTGAATATGTTAAAGCTATAGTGAAATGCTTCTTCTAATCATGTAGTTATTAAAAATAACAAACAAAAATTAATAAATCAACTTTTAAAACAAACAAAGAAACAAAACAAAACAAAAAAACCTCCCAAAACAGCACCACCAACTAGGGACAAAATACTCAAATACTTGGAGCCTATTGGGGGCATCTTCATTCAAACCACCACAAGTCAATGCCAGAAAAGTGCATTTGGCGATTGCTGTGCAGGGCCAAATTGAACCCTGATACCCGAGATGGTGGTGTAAAGGATGATGGTGAAACTAGAGAAGAACTGAGTGTTGAGGAGAGAAAAATCTCACCCCATTGAAAGCTGGCCTCTCATACCTAGAACGCTACAACAACAAAGAGGTGCTAAGATCCATAGGGATGTGATAGTGACATTACACATCGATCAATAAATAATGTATTATCTAGGGCTATTCAGAGGCCTGGGAGCCCATGACTACCTGGTTGATGTGACTGTTTAATCTAGGTGCCATAGGTACTAAACTAGACATGGGAGAGTCTTTTAGATATGTTACTGTCTCCATGGGATGTGCAGTGAACAGTGTGTTCTGGGAGTGGAACACCACAGCTTATGCCATGGACGCAATGTGCAGGCCAAACAATATCATCAGCATGTTGAAACTGGTTGTGAGGGATGCCATGGACAAACGCTGATGATTCATGGCCCACAGCCAATTGCCTATGGTACTCTTTAAAAGACTGTTTGCAGAAAACCAAGAAAGAAGCCAGGAAGCATGCAGTGTTTATGGTGAGGGAGGTTTAATGGCAATCGTTTTAGGGGCACAAATCTAGACAAGGATAATTAAAACTACCCACATGCTTGTAAACAAGTTATGACTTTGATAATGAGTGAAACAGATAATCAATTGATCAGGTGATCTGGAAAGTGATGCAACTAATTCCTTTTGAAATTCGTGAGTAAATGAATGGAACCAGAAACAATCGTCCTACATGAGATAACACAGACCCGGAAAGACAAACACTTTCAGTGTTATAGACAGGTGTGTTTCTATTGGAAAGCCTTCAAGATCAGAAAACTAATAAGGGGCCATGGTGGGGGTTAATCCATGGGAGGGGAGATAAAAAGGAAAAAGGGAACAGCAGATATGATGGGTTTAGTGGGGTGGGCGGTGAGGATAGGAAAGAAGAGGGAGGCAGAGGAGGGAGAACTAACACTCAGGGCCTTTTGAAGGAGATATATGGAAACCCACTATAGAAGGCTACTTCAATGTACACATATACAACATAAAAAGAGTTAAATGTAATTACCCTATAATTATCAGGCTTCAATGGCCCTAATAGATACCACAGTTTAGCCAATGAAAAGCCCAATGCCGGGAATGGACCCCTCTTTTGGAGTTGTTGATCAGAGAGAAATTCAATAGACCCTCAAACAACACTGGCCATTGCCACTGCTCTTGGTAACCCACCAGAACTTGACAGTCAGACTCTACTGCTGAAGTCACTGCATACCTGAGTTACAGAACAAACTTTCGCAGTACTAGAAGGTGCTGTGAGAGCCTTTTGGGCAACTCCTGACTCGGTGGGAGTAGATTTGTGCTCCCCACAGAGTGTCAATTAGAGTACATTCAACCACTTGTTATCTCTACTGGCTTTGGCATACAGTTCACGCCTAGATCTTTGGGCTAATCGTAGAAAGATTGAATCTGGCCATCCAGGAAATTCAAATACTAAATGGAGTTATCAGTTCAAACTATCCAGGGAGGGTTCAAAGTGATTTTACATTACGTTGGAGGCCAAGATATGATCAAAACATGACAAAATAGCTCAATTAGTGGTCTTAACATTTGATAAAGTATAAATACTGTTTTAGTTTTCCTTCAATTGCTGTGACAAAACACTCTGACCGCTACTAACTAGGGAAGAAAGGGTTTATTTAGCTTACATCTCCCAGGTCACAGTTCATCAGGGAGCCCAAGGTAGAAACTCAGGGCAGGAACCTGGAGGCAGAAGCGCAGGCCATAGAGGAATGCTGCTTACTGGCTTGCTCCCCTGACCCCTGCTCAGCCTGCTTTCTTATGCAACACAGGCCCACCTGCCCAGGGGTGGCATCACCCACAGTGGGCTGGGCTCTCCCACATCACTCAACAATCAAGAAAACACCCCATAGATATGGCTGTAGGCCAGTCCAATGGAGGCAGTTCCCCAGCTGAGGCTCCCTCTGCCCAGATGTGTCATGCTGACACTAAGGCAATGCAAGTACCCACAAGGAAACTTCTCAACACATCTGACAGTGCAAGAAAACAAAGACTTTGAATCAACCAATACTTTAAAAATCAGATGCAAAGAATGGGTAATAGGACTCCATGAGAGCAGCCTCATACTGCAGAAATTGTGACAGGAGGTCAGGATGAAACAACAGAGGCCATCTACCCAGGATTTAATCAATTCTATCATATACTCAACCATATATGTTTGTGTGAATCTAGATTTTTATATCTGCTGTGAACCATGCTTTGGAGGCTGCTTGAAATACAAACTATTAAATGCAAACTGTTAAATATTTCTCTTCTCTGGGAGCTCCACTAATGATCCCATTGCTGGACCATTACACCAATCCCATCATTCTAGTGGCTTGGAAAAGGTAGCTTATGGAGGTATTTTCCCAGGACAACAAAGACATCTCCCAATCTGAGAACTTGACTAAGCAATCCCAGAAAACAACTACATTTGTACCCTCTGGCTCCCCTGTGCAACTCTCATAGGCAGTGGGGATTTCATCTGCACTAACTATAAAAAAAAGATGTGATTGAAGATACCATATCTAAGAGTATTAACATACACCTGAGAGTAATAGATAATCCCATAAAAGGTTTACAGTTGAATTTCTGGTTGTATTTAGCTCAAAATGTTTTAAATCTACCTTTTGTGTTCATAGCAGATATAGGCCTAAAAATTTGTTGCAGGATAACCTGGTAGGGATAGGAGCTTCTACAGAGACATTTGTGAATGCTACAAGAATGATTGACACTATCTAATAATGCTGTGTCCACCAGATAACTGCAGATTTGGCCGTTAGTAGGTTCTGTTAACAGGACTGTCTTTGCATTGACTACATCGCTTCACCAACAGACTGTAGTCTACACCTCCACAGACATATCTTAACAGGACTGTCTTTGCATTGACTACATCGCTTCACCAACAGACTGTAGTCTACACCTCCACCACAGACATATTGCTTCTACTGTCCAAGCTGTGTCCCCAGCTTTTGGATGGTCTCTAATGTATCTTACACAACTGAGAAATATGGTGCCTGTGAGATACGGTGGTGGGTCTCAGCATCAGGAGCGCCTGCTTCTCACAGCAAGATTGCCCTTTCCATGTCTTTTAATGATAACCTTACCCTTTTTATCTGTTTCAACTGCTATTGCACTACCCTACCTTTCTTGGCCATTCCAGGGCTCACTATAGGGCCAGAGAATGAAATCTCACAGTTAGCACGCCTTATTACTAAAGTAGTTAACAACACTACCTCAGCCTTAGCCACCATAAATCAAGAATTAACTAATGTGCACCAAAGAGAGTTTGAGAGCAGAACTTCTATTGATTATCTATTGTGACTACATCA
>NW_008340410.1:989140-990605 GCF_000622305.1 Nannospalax galili | reverse complement strand
AACTATAAAAAAAAGATGTGATTGAAGATACCATATCTAAGAGTATTAACATACACCTGAGAGTAATAGATAATCCCATAAAAGGTTTACAGTTGAATTTCTGGTTGTATTTAGCTCAAAATGTTTTAAATCTACCTTTTGTGTTCATAGCAGATATAGGCCTAAAAATTTGTTGCAGGATAACCTGGTAGGGATAGGAGCTTCTACAGAGACATTTGTGAATGCTACAAGAATGATTGACACTATCTAATAATGCTGTGTCCACCAGATAACTGCAGATTTGGCCGTTAGTAGGTTCTGTTAACAGGACTGTCTTTGCATTGACTACATCGCTTCACCAACAGACTGTAGTCTACACCTCCACCACAGACATATTGCTTCTACTGTCCAAGCTGTGTCCCCAGCTTTTGGATGGTCTCTAATGTATCTTACACAACTGAGAAATATGGTGCCTGTGAGATACGGTGGTGGGTCTCAGCATCAGGAGCGCCTGCTTCTCACAGCAAGATTGCCCTTTCCATGTCTTTTAATGATAACCTTACCCTTTTTATCTGTTTCAACTGCTATTGCACTACCCTACCTTTCTTGGCCATTCCAGGGCTCACTATAGGGCCAGAGAATGAAATCTCACAGTTAGCACGCCTTATTACTAAAGTAGTTAACAACACTACCTCAGCCTTGGCCACCATAAATCAAGAATTAACTAATGTGCACCAAAGAGAGTTTGAGAGCAGAACTTCTATTGATTATCTATTGTGACTACATCATCTGGGATACAAAAAATTTCTAACCATGTGTTCTTTGAACTTTGCTGATAATTTTCAAGAGATTTCCACATTAGGTTTGTAAAATGGGCTTTTCCATAGAAGTCTGAATAGGTTTCAGGCTAGGAAATATACACCTATAATATAATGATAGTGTCACTAATCAACGACTTCTATTGATGGCATCATGTTTATGCTGCTGCCTTCACTCCCTCATTATGGTCCACTTATTGTACTGTCATTACATGTGGAAATTTTAAGGACCAAATATACATTACATTGGTAAATTGCCACTTGCTTGTCAAGATCACTGAGAAGTGAGCTCGGGAGGTGGGGTCCCCCATACACATATACTTCAGACCCCAGAATGTTTGTCTTAGAGTATCCTCTAAGGCACCTTGCCCAAGGATGGGCTGGCCCCCAGCCCTTTTAGAAAGGGAAGGGAAAACAGCAAATCAGAGTTTTCTGTTCTCTTTCTTTTGCTGTGATAAAACACTCTGGCTAAAAGCAACTTAGAGAAGGAAAGGATTGAGTTGGCTTACATATTCAGGTCACAGCCAGTTTCTGATGAATGGCCTAAGGGTCTCCTCTGATGCTCTACTGTCTTTCTACTGTCCTAGTCTCTTATTCCTGTCTTTTATATACTTAACAAATTCACCTGTTTGAAACTAAAAGAAAGAGAACAGAAAACTCTGATTTTC
>NW_008340410.1:975580-988490 GCF_000622305.1 Nannospalax galili | reverse complement strand
GGCATTCACATTCTACAACTGAATTTAGAATAAAGGAGATGAGAATCATTGTATTAGTTACTGTCTTGTTGCTGCAATAAAACACCTGATGGGGCTGGAGAGATGGCTCAGCAGTTAAGAACACTCACTGTTCTTGCAGAAGATCCAGGTTCAAATCCCAGCACCCTCATGGCAGCTAACAACTGTCTGTCACTCCAGTTCCAGGTAATCTGACGGTCTCTTCTGTTCTCTGTGGGCATTGCACAACACGGGTGCACTTACCAACATGCAGGTAACACACACATACACATAAAATAAAAATAATAAATAAAATATTTTTAAAAATAAAATACCTGATCAACGTGGCTTACAGAGGGAAGAGCTTATTTGGCTTAGAGCTCCATAGAGATAAGAGTCCATCATGGTGGGGAGGCATGACAGGAGACAGCTGAAACAGAACAATCATATTCTGGAATCATAGAGACAGAAACATGAAATGGGATGGGACTATGAACTCTCAAACCTATCCGCAGTGACATGATTCCTCCAGCAAGGCCACACCTCCTAAACCTCCACAAACTGTCCCACCAACTGACCAACTGCTCAAGCACTTGGAGCCTGTGGGGAACATTTTCATTCAAAGCACCACAATCATATAAAGGTTAGAATATTAAATGGTACCTGTTTCCCTGAATATATAAGAATCAGACTTGAGCCTTCTGATGATATCTTTAAACAACTTAGGTTTCTAGAAATTGGCTATACGAATTCCACTCCTGTCTTTCTTCCCCAAATATTCAGAATAAGGATCCATGCCTATAATCACCACACTCAGATGGTGGAGGCAGGAAGATTCCAAGTCCAAGAATAGCTTATGCTACATACTAGTGAGAAACTATCTCAAAACAAATAGCAACATTGTCTCCTGTGGCAACTGCACTCCTCTTATAACTGCTATAAGAAATGGACATCAGTTTAGTGGCTAAAAATAGTATACAGTTCTTCACTGACAGTTTGGGAGTTCAGAAGTCCTAAATCATTATCACTGAACCAACTTCCAGGCTTCAAGGTATGCTCAGAGCCACCTTCCCTTTGGAAGCTCTAGGGAGCTAACGGCATCCTTTGGCTTTTGCCACATCACTACCTTGCACCACATTCAATTTTACTAGTCCATCTCTCTCTTCAATGGCTTCTTCATTTCCCCTGCCTGGCACTGTGATTTTTGTTATACAGCCTTCAGTGATACACGTGTACCCACATATAGTCCAAGAAACTCCCAAAATAATATTGGCTATTGCCATAGCCCTTGGTTGCCTCTCAGAACTTAAATGTAAGACCATATTGCTGATAACACACTTCAGACACAGGACTTGGAGCTATTGAGCTGGACTTGCCCTGGAAGCTCTCATGGTATCAGAAGGTGCTACGTAAGCTGCCTCAGGAGAAAGCAATGAGAGGTTCTACCCTGCTGTAAAGTCTATAAACCACAATAACGATGGTCCCAGTGAACTGTGGAGAGCCACAGCCTCCGCCGCCATTACAAGATGGCGCCGGTATCCGGACCTTCTTAACAGTAAACATCCTGCTGCGCCCATAAGGGGCGTGCACAAGAGCCTGCTCTCCCTCGCCTCCTCCCGTGGCGTGATCTCCAGCAACCAATCCGCTTCTTATACGTCATAGATGGGACCTTTAGACTATATAAGCAACCGCTCTCCCGCTTCTCGGCGTCTTCGGTCTTTAAGCTTCTAAGAGTGTAAGATGCGCATACAATAAACTGCTGCAGAAGGATCCTGACTTGTCCTCCCGCGTCGTTCTTGCCGGCGAGACGGAAAGCGGTTGGGGACAGTGAACTATCTCTGTTGGTGCATTTTTATCTTGTGGATAATCAATAGCTGTCTAATTGGCCCTCTCAGTAGAATGGAATCCATGCATGGTGCTGTAAACATAGCCAAGTATACATTGTTAAGAGATGTCACAGACCCCAGAGAAGAATCTACTGCTTCTACCTTCCTAGATCAGTGTAACTTCTTACTATATTCTAAATCTGTATCCGTATATTCACAGACAAGTGACAAGTGTACCTCTTACTACTCATTAAAGAAGCTTCTTTTTGCAACATATGGAGGCTATTATAAACTGGTCAAAATGCAGAAAATAAGTGACTGGGGGAGTGTCCCGCCTTCATTGATATATGTATAGTGCAGTCAGGAACATCAAGGAAGAGGGGGTGGAACTATGAGGGCCAGAGGAACAGGGTGGCCTGCTACAGGACAGTGGAGTCTAGATGTAACAGGGAAGGCACACCCATGAAATCTGCACGGTATGGCACTCTAACAAGACCAGACTTATGACAAAACCTGTTGAAATGCCAATATGGATGGGGGAAGTTTCACCGGGTCCCTCCTCTAGATGAAAAGCTAGAGGCAATAAACGGATGCTAGGGATGGAGAATCAGTTTTCTCCAGGGACTATCTCCCTGGTAGGTTTTTTGATTCTAGTGGTCAGTCCTAAGCACATATACACATGATATCCACTTAATGGGCTCAGGGCATTATATATGTGTATATTTATAAATGTACATATGTATATGTAGCAATAATGAAGACAAGAAATTGAGAAGGGGACATGGGCAGAGTTGGAAGGAAGTACTATGGGAGTGGTAGAAATGATAAATACAATACTAATGTATGAAATTCTCAGAATTTAAAACAAATGAGAAAGCCATAAAAAAAGAGATTCATCATTACATTTAGAGCCAAACTTGGTCCTCCAGGACAATATTCCCATCTCAATTTAATATTGATAGGTACTAGATCATATTTGTAGAGTTTTTGCCATATAAGTTAGCATTGATAGTTTAATCGGTAAAGATCTGATATACTTGTTGAGGGTATTACTGAGCACTCTGCTGAGAACCTCTTTCTTCTATCTTATGGCTCTCTTCCTGGAGTGATGATCTCAGTAAACTAAGTCTTCACAAGCAACCTGATCCTTTCACAGTTAATCTAGGATTTGGCAGCATTCTGAAAAGCAAAGCTGTCCTAATATTACCTGGTAAATATTTCACACAGATTTGACTATTTCACACAATGTTTCCTAGAGGCGTGTTTTACAGAATAGCTTGTGCCTCTGTAGCCATTTCTTTCCTATTGAAATGTTCTTTCTTGGAGCAAAAACTAAGACTCATAAGACTCGGGAAGTAAATGAAAATTTCAAAGCCCAGAAAGCTCCTAAAACTTACAATATTCACAAAGTCCTCTGTAACGATACATGAGCAGTAACAGTTTCTGGGAGGATAAGTCCCTCCCTGTGGCTGAACTGCACTAAGTGGCACAGAAGGTCGTAGGGATGCGGCTTTCCTGGGTTCTCACCAGCTCTGGTGCTCTTTCTGGTGATGAACTGCCTTCAGTCGCCCTCACTTCCATAAGTAACCCCCCAAATTCACTGATTCACCAAGCTACACTTGGGCGTTGTCTTTGATCTGTTGTTTCTACACTTCTGGAGTGTATTGATATTTAGTCCACATCTCCCAAGAAAAGTCACACAAGAGTATATTAGTGTCACTATTTCACATCTGAATCAGTGCGTTTGCACAGAGATTTCTCCATGTACCCATCAAGGAAGATCAAGTGATAAATATATTAACTTTTGCTATTATCATCATTTCCTACTTCTGAAAATAGATGAAATAAAAGTTAAAATCTTGTTCCTTATTTAGTATCTATGTGACAGGATAACTCTATTTATGATATAAACTATTAAGTGTGTGGCTTCTAAATCTGAGAATTTCCCACATGCTGCAATCTCAAAATCCACCAGTGTCTCCTATGCACGTGATCTCTTCTCTATGAGCATGCAAGATTTGGAAGAAATTCATTGCTCTATTGACACTTGAATTTTTTAAAGATATCACTACATGAATTATTTAAAATCATTTCTAGATTCATTATAAGGAACTCCCTTGAGTCATTGGCTTACCTGCTCCCAGGGGGTTAGAAGGTTACATTCTGAGGCCATCGCAGAGACTGTCTCAGATTTTTCCTGCTGTCCTTTTACACCACTGCCTGGTTCCTGGCACCATCATCCCAGATCCTGGCACCATCACTTAACTCCTGGCATGATCACCTAACTCCTGGCACTATGATCTGGTTCCTGGCACTACCATCTAATTCCTGGCACTATCTTCTTTGGATGTGTTCCTAACACACTGTCCACAGAGAAACATCATATAAATTTCTCCTGGGAATGGGTCTTAAATCCAATCATGTTCTGGTGGGAAACTAAGAGCAATGGCAATGGCCTGTGTTGTTTTGGGGTCTCCAGGACACCTCTGACCAACAACTCATGGGGAGATGTCTCACACCTGTCACTGGGTTTTTTATTTAGCAACCTGTGGCTTCTGGGAAGAGAATTATCTCCCATACCCACGAGGCAGTACAAATTGGAATCAGTGGTATTTTTAAAAAATTTAAAGGGGGATGTGCAAAATCTCTGTAGACACCTTTCAAAACACATGTTTAGTCAGTGGACACATGTTTAGTCAGTGCTTGGTTGCTGCTCAACACCAATTCATCCCCTTCCTGGGACATTCTTCCTTTTCTTCTCCTGTGTATTGGATAACTTTGACACATCTGGATACTTGACATACCTGGGTACAGGCAGCCTCAGTTGCAGAACTGCCTCCATTGGACCAGCCTATGGGGCCTTTTCTTGATTGTTGAGTGATGTGGGAGGGTCCAGCCAACTGTGGGTGGTGCCACCCCTGGGCAGGTCGTTCTGTACTATTTAAGAAAGTATGTTGAGCATGGACGGGGCAGCAAGCCGATAAGTAGCGTTCCTCCGCGGCCTTTACTCTAGCTTCTGCCTCCAGATTCCCGTCATGAGTTCTTACCTTTGGCTCCCTCAGTAATGAACCCGGGAGATGTGAGCCGAATAAACATTTTCTTCCCCAAGTTGGTATTGGTCAGAGTGTTTTGTCACAGCAATGGAGAAACAAACTAGAACGGCCTGCCAAGCCAAGTGAGTTAGATTCAGTTAAACCCTATCATCTAAAAGTGGGTTTTGACTGACTTACACTAGTCCTACCCTGCTGGCTCTGAGATTTGCTTAGAAGCGGTATATGACTTAAGATGGATTTGGTTGTAAACAATGTAACAACATAAAATTCATTCTGCCAGACATTTATTATCTCACTAGAAGCCCAGATTATGAAATTGTCATGATGGGGCAGCTTCCCAGGAGTATTGTCAGTCACACAAGCATTCCAAAATTCTCACAATTCAAAGTGTAATTCACTTGGATGAGATTTATGGTAAAGACATAAACCAGGTAGTGCAGCCACCTTAGCAGCGAGAGTTGCCTACTGCCATAGCGAGATGGGAAGGCAGAGCCACGATGTCCGAAAACCAGGGCCTTGCTCCCAAGCTGGACCCGGAGGAGATGAAGCAGGAGATGCTCGAGGAATTGATCTCCTCCATCTGGAACTTCCTCATCTACCTGGCCCTGCTGTGAGTCATGCCATATAGCTTAAAGAAATTGGACAGCATATAAGATTGAAAGCCACATGCAAATGCATGTGAAGACCCTAGTTACAGATTCTCCTATTTCCAAATGAATTGGCCCAGAAAGGTCCAAGACTGAATGGACACATAAATTCTACTTGTTAAGAACAAGTTGTACTTATGGTGACTGACCTTCATGGCTGAGATATAAAATTATCTGGGAAGTAGGAGGGCCTGTTCTGACCTCCATCAGTGTAGGGGCTGAGAGCTCAGCAGACTGCCAGAGAATTCCTGTGCTGGCCTCCCTCTGGCATAGGGGCTGAGAACTCAGTGGACCTCATGAAAGTCCCAAAATCGTCCCTCCTTAGGGAACTTCCCAAATTTTGCTCTGAGTTCCTGCTAGGAGGGTTCCAAACCTTAGAAGGAAGCCTGAGTGTACCTGAATGGAAATTGACTTGGGCTTCTGTGGAGCTTCTGAGTAGCTGATCTGAAACCATCAGTTCCCTCCAAAATAAAACCTGAGAAAACCTGAAACCTGAACCAACCAGCTTTACATAATCAATAAGAAAACAGCCAAGGCACACCAATAATACAAAGAGAAGCAAACTTCAACTTAATTTTCATACCAGAATCACAAACAACAAAAGAAATCCACAGGCCAAAATTACAACGAAAGAATAATAAAATGAAAAGCCAAAACACTATGTCCCCACCAAACTCCATGAATCCTGTAGAAGTGTTCTACTAGGAGAACCCCCTAGAGATAACCCATGACACTGAATTTAAAAAAACAATCATAAACATGATCAAGGAATTCAACAAATTTAAACAACACACAAACAAATCAAAAAACTAAAAGAAGATAGGGATAAACTTCTGACTGAATTCACAAAAGAGATAGAAACATTGAAGAAAACTCAAGCAGAAATGAAGAAGGAAGTGAAAAACTCAATAAGCCAACTTGAAACAACAGGGGAAAGCCTCACCACTAGAATGAATGAAATGGAAAACAGAATATAAACACTGGTGGATAAAGTTGAAGAATTGGACCACTCAAGGAAAGATTATGAAAATTTTTTTCCAGATGTTATTTTTAAAGCCTAGGCTAAATAAATAACATTTAAGCAATTGATATAACTATGAGATTTTTATCTAAGTAAATTGTATAGAAATATATTAGCAATTCAATTTCTAAAATCAAACATCTTCATAGAATGAAACCAATGGAATATACAAGAGATGTGGGGCACCATGAAAAGACCAAATCTACATATCATAGGCATAGAGGAAAGAGAAGAATTTCAGGTAAATGGTATTGACCAGATTTTAAACAGGATTGTAGAAGAGGATTTCCCCAAATAAAGGAAAGACTAAGCTGGGCATGGTAGCACACGCCTTTAATCCCAGCACTCCAGTGACAGAGGCAGGTAGATCTCTGTGAGTTCAAGGACAGCCTGGTCTTCATAGTGAATCCAGGCCAGCTGGGGCTACAGGGAGACCCTGTCTCAAAAAGACCAAAATAAATAAATAAATAAATTACAAAATTAATTAATTAAAAATAATAAAAAGCAAAATAAAGACATCCCCCCACAAATACGGGAAGTACATAGAACACCAAATAAAGAGAACCAGAAAAGAAACTCCCCATGACATAGTATAGTAAAATCACTAAATGCATGGAACAAAGAGAAAATACTGAAAGTAGAAAAAGAAAAACAAGTTACCTATAAAACAAAACCCATCAGAATTATAGCTGACTTATCAATGCAAACTATGAAAGCCAGAAAAGCCTGTACCAAGGTTTCCAGTTCTAGATGATAATAGATACCAGCCCAGAATACTATACCCAGCAAAAATGTCTATTATAGTTGAAGGGAAAAAAAAGTTTTCCATGGCACAAATAGCCTGAAACAATACATGTCCACAAAACCAGTCCTTCAAAGAATACTTGAAGCAATACAAAGAACCAAGAAAGGAACAACTATACCCCACAGGCAATGAAAGAAAGCAAATAAAAGGTAAAATTGAGAAAACACAAAATTAGACAAAGAATGCAAACAGCAATCAAAATGATGGCAACCAATACATATCTTTCAATAAGAACTTTAAATATCAATGGACTGAACTGCCTAGTCAAAAGACAAAGGTGAAGTGAATAGATTAAGAAACAAAACCTATCTCTTTTCTGTCTGCAAGAAACCCATCTCACCTTTCAAGGACCTTAAGGTAAAAGGATGGAAAAGAATATTCCAAGTAAAAGGTACTAAGAAACAAGCAGGGGTTGCAATTCTAATATCTGACAAAATAGACTTCAAAGTAAAACCAATCTGAAGAGATAAGGGGGTCACTTTATTCTGATCAAAGGAACAATTAACCAAGAAGATATTATAACCCTGAATGTATATGCACCAAACTCTGGTGCACCCAAGTTCATAACACTACAGGACTTCAAGACACAGATTAAGCCCAACTCAGTAACAGTAGGGGACTTCAATACCTCACTGTCTCCATTAGACAGGTCAACTGGACAAAGAATAAACAGAGATGTCTGAATTAAATGATACCGTACGTCAAATTAACTTAACAGACATCTTTCGAAATTCCACCCAAGCACCAAAGCATACACGTTCTACTCAGCACCCCATGGAACTTTTTCAAAAATTGAACACATACTGGGCCACAATGCAAACTCAACAAATACAAAAATAAAATTGAAAAATTTCCATGCATTGTATCAGACCACAATGCAATAAAGTTAAAAATCAACACTGGAAGAAGCCCTAGTCACTACATGAACTCATGGGGATTAAATAACACACTCCTGAACAATGAGTGAGTCAAAGGAGAAATTAAGAAAGAAATAAAAGAATTCCTGGAATTCAACGAAAAGGACAATAAAGCATAACAAAACCTCTGGGACACTTTTAAAGCAGTCCTAAGAGGGACATTATTGCTCTAAGTGTCTACATTAAAAAATTAGAAAGAGCCCAAGTAAATGACCTAGGAGTGCAACTCAAGATGCTGGAAAGGCAAAAACAAATGAAACCCAAACCCAGAAGAAGAGGAGAAATAACAAAAATCAAGCAGAAATTAATGAAATAGAAACAAAACAATACAAAGAATAAATGAACCTGAGAGCTAGTTCTTTGAAACGTTAAACAAGATAGGCAAACCCTTAGCCCAATTAACTAAAAGAAATAAAGAGCAAATTCAAATCAACAAAATCAGAGATGAAAGGGGAAACATCACAACAGACACCCAAAGGACACCAAAAGATATTATAAGGGAATATTTTAAAAACCTATACTCTAATAAATTCGAAAACCTAAAAGAAATTAATGGATATGTAAAATCATGGGAGCCACGAAAGTTAAACCAAGAAGATATCAACAGTTTAAACAGACCCATAACATATAAGGAAATTGAAACAGCAATACAAACTCTCCTGACTGAAAAAAGCCCAGGCCCAGATGGAGTTACAGCAGAATTCTACCAGACATTTGAAGAACACCGCCAACCAATTCTACTTAAATTATTCAACATGATGGAAACAGGGAGAACTCCCAAATTCCTTCTATGAAGCCAGCATCACTCTAATACCCAACCAGGTAAAGACACAAACATAAAAGAAAATTACAGACCCATATCCTTAATGGACATAGATGCAAAAATTCTCAACAAAAATACTTGCAAACTGCATACAGATGTACATTAAAAAGATCACTTACCATGATCAAGTAAGCTTTAGTCCAGTGATGCAGGGATGGTTCAATATACGCAAGTCAATTACCGTCATCAATCACATAAATGGATTCAAAGACAAAAATCACATCATCTCAGTAAATGCAAAAGCCTTTTGACAAAATTCAGCATACATTCATTATACAAGTTCTAATGGGAATTGGACTGGAAGGAGCATACCTCAACATAATTAAAGCTGTATACAACAAACCCAACAAAATCATTCTACATGGAGAAAAACTGGAAGCATTCCCATTAAAATCAGGAACCAGACAAGGAAGTCCACTATCTCCACTCCTTTTCAGCATGGTGTTTGAAACTCTTGCTAGAGCAATAAGACAAGAGAAGGAAATGAAAAAAGTACTAATTGGAAAAAAGAGGTCAAAACATCACTTTTTGCAGATGATATGATACTATACATAAGGAATCCCAAAAGTTCCACCAGAAAAGTCCTAGAACTGATCAATGCTTTCAGTATAGTGGCAGGTTATAAAATCAATCTGAAAAATTCAGTAGCCTTTCTATATACCAATAACAAGCAATTGGAGAAAGAATACAAGGAAATGCTCCCATTCACAGTTGCTTAAAAAAATATCTTGGAATAAATCTGACCAAAAACACCAAGGATCTCTACAATAAAAACTTTAAATCATTAAAGAAAGAGATTGAGGAAGACACCAGGAGATGGAAGGACCTCCCATGCTCATGGATTGGAAGAATTAATATTGGGAAAATGACCATCCTACCAAAAGCAATATATAGATTCAATGTAATCCCAATCAAAATCCCCATGACATACTTCACAGAATTAGAAAAAACTATCCATAAATTCATACCAAAGCACAAAAGACCCCCCCCCCGCAATAGCCAAAGCAACCCTGAACACAAAGAACAACATGGGGGGACTACTATACCATATCTCGAAGTATACTACAGAGCTAGAGTCATAAAAACAGTGTGATACTGGCACAAAAATAGACACATAGATCAATGGAACATCATTGAAGACTCAATTTCAGCCATGCGATATTTCACAAAAGTGCCAAAAACACACAATAGAGGAAAGACAGCATCTTCAACAAATGGTGCTGGCAAACCTAGATCAACACCTATAGAAGAATGAAACTACAACCTTATCTTTTACCTTGGACAAAGTCAACTCCAAAGGGATCAAAGACTTCAATGTGAAACTGGAAACCCTGAAACTATTAGAAGAAAATATTGGCAGTAACTTACAAGATACAAGTGTAGGAAAGGATTTTCTAAATCAGACAGAAGTTGCTCAGGAATTAAGGTCAACAATCAACAAGTGGGACTTCATTAAACTAAAAAGCTTCTGTACATCAAAAGAAAAAAATCAAAAAAAGTGAAGAGAAAATCCAAAGAGTGGGAAAAAGTCTTCACTGGTGACATATCAGACAAGGTTTAATGTCCAGCATATACAAAGAACTCAAAAAAATAAAGAAGAGAGGAAGTAAATGACCAAATGAAAAGATGGGGTAAAGATCTACACAGAGAGTTCTCAAAGGAAGAAATAAAGATGGCTAAAAACATCTTAAAAAGTGTTCAACATCGTTAGTAATTGGGGAAATGCAAATTAAAATCGCCCTGAAGTTTCACCTTATCCCAATCAGGCTGGATAGGATCAAGAGAACAAATGATACCAAATGCTGGTGAAGACGTGGAGAAAGGGGAACGCTCATCCACTGCTGATGGAAGTGCCAACTCACGCAACCCCTATGGAAAACAGTGTGGAGAACTATTAAAAAAAAAAACTAAACTAAAAATGAACCCACCATATGACCCAGTTATACCACTCCTTGGCATATACCCAAAGGACCCATCCTATTATACAGACACTTGTACAACCATGTTTGTTGCTGCTCTTTCCACAATAACTAAGAAATGGAAGCAATCTAATTGCCCCTCAGCTGACGAGTGGTTAACAAAAACTAGGTCTATTTACACAATGGAGTTCTATTCAGCAGTAAAAAAAAAAAAAAGATGAAATAATTTGCATCTAGAAACTGTTATACAACACTATACTATTTGGATCTAGAAACTGTTATACTAAGTGAAGTAACACAGATTCAGAAAAACAAACGACGTATGTTCTCCCTCATCTGTGGATCCTAGCAACAAACCCTTTTAAATTCCCTGTTTTTTTAATAAGATGATGCTGTACAGCAGTCTCTTCTGTGTGAAATAACTACCATCATCAGGACTTCAGCTGTGCCTGATTGCTAAACATTGTCACAATTGGGCTTGTTGGCAGTTGTGCTCCTTCATTAAAGGAGGGGTAGGCAGGGTCATTGGACCCTCACCAGAGTATCCAGACACTCTTCCCAGCCAACTGTTTGTAATTTGGCCCTAGTAACACATTGTTTCCTGGATTTGGGGATGACTAAAGTATATAATCTGGGGAAGGCTAGGAAGAGAAGGCTTGATCCATGCTGGGTAAAGCTTTCCAGTGTGCATACCCTCAGGTCACTCATACACTTCACCAAGCCCTCAGTCATCTCTGTAAGTAAGCTCAGTAAATTCATTGGTTCCCCAGGAAAACTTTATTGAAACATTGGTTCAACACTAGAACATTAGAAGGGGATAAACATTGCTTAGTATCCCCAGGAAAAGAATTCTCACAACAGATGGAAAATTTATTTGTTAAATTTCCAAAATATACAGAAAAAATGAGAAAGCCTAAGCAAGTGATGGAGGTTTGTGTAGGTTTGTTATGATATATAAAGGATGAAGCAAAAATAATATACACATATTCTTAAAATTTCTAACGTCATAGTTTAGTCAACTAGTTTAAGGAACAAAATATATATCTAGTCAAGGTTTGTCTGAGAACGTTTTGTTTCTGCTCAAGCCTTATGTACATAGCACATGGTAATTAAAAGTACCAGACTGGTGGAAATAACCTTGGATGTTTAACAGCCATAGTTTGAGGCCTATACTAATGTGGTCAGAGTGACTTAAAGGACAGTTTTTGCTCCTTGCCCTGTTCCAGGGGACTATGGAGCATCTCCTAAAATGTCCTGTAACTGTGGTGAGTTTCCTGTCCTCTTGTTCAGGCAGGCCATGGAAACCCCACCAGATGGACTTGAACCACTGTCCAGTGTACAAAAAGGGGGGTCAATAGAGAGGAAACATTTCCTCCATGCTTCCAAGTGAAGCCAGATATGGTCGAGTACGACCTTTGACTTATCTTCACATAGAAGGAAATGGTGAAGTAAAGGAGCCAGGAGCTCCTCCCAAGCCCATGTGACCCCTGAGAAACAGATCCTCAAACAACCTTAAGAGTAAAAATAGTAGAGGTGATAAACATTACCCGATGACTTCATAGACACACACAGGCACCAAAGATTCAAGTGCAACTGATTATGACTAGTAATAATCAGATGCATACAGATTAGAGATGCATGTGTCAACATCTCAGTGTTAGTAGCAAAAACAGTGAGTTTTTCTGCAGGGAACAATATATTCTAAAATGAAATGGAGATCTTTTTTAAAGGTTAAAAATACTCATTCAATTTTATGTCTTACAGGGCTTATACTGAGTTCAATATTTGTGTAACTGTATTAACTCAATTGTGAACCTAGAAACCTGCACCCACTTGTGAAAAAGATGTATGCTTGCTCTGGAGTGTGTTACTGAATATGTTAAAGCTGTAATGAAATGCTTC
>NW_008340410.1:966626-975201 GCF_000622305.1 Nannospalax galili | reverse complement strand
CATTTTTGTAACAGATGTAGCCTAGCTCAGAAAATTGTTATTGAGTATGTCAATGCTGTTGTAATGAAATGCTTCTTCTAAGTATGTGGTTTATAAATAAAAAATTTTTTTAAAAAGAGTAAAAATGGTTTATTTAGGCCAACTGTATGGTCTTAAACATCCAAAAAGAAAGTGTAACCAAAGAATAAAGTCATCGGTATATTTCTTTAAGAGTTCAAGGGATTACACTTTCCAGACATTAGGCTTAAGTCCATATAAAATGTTATTTAGACAATTATTTCTCATTGGTGATTTTGTTTCTAATTAGAAAGTGCTGCTCATATGTAAGACTTCAAATCTTAGACTGCGATACTGTAGTGTCCACTTGTAGCTAAGGGAGACAACCCACTATTGCTCTAAAATGATGGATAAATTTGTTTTTTTCCCCCGTTTTGAGAGGGAACTGACACTGATTCCAGCCACTCCAACAGCTATCAAAGTGCCTGAAAATAAATCCTGAGTTCATCACTCTTGAGTCCAGCCTTGGCAGACAAAAGAAAAATGAGGAGGAACCCAATAGAGGGATGCTTTTGGAAGCCCTTGTCAAGAAATTCTAATGGACTCTGATATGAACATTTGAAATTTTCCTTATTCTGATTTTTTCTAGTTCCCTGTCTAGAACTTGTAATGCTAATTACTCTTGCCTTTACTTCTCCTTCACATCTCCTAGGCACAAGTCAAGGACTTTCTTTTCTCCTTACAGAAAAGTTATACAAATTGGGAGTCTTTTAGATAGACCCACTCTAGGGGTACTCCAATTGCCTCACCCTGCATCCCTGTTTAGCATGGGAGAAGCCAGAGTGGTCTGTGTCCCGATTCCCTATGGGCAATTTGGGTAACCTCTTCAGATGATTGTGTGATAAGAACAGGAGGCAGGAATTGGCTAGGCAGTCATGGCAAAAAGCCCCCAAAGAAAAGCACCCAGTTTCTGGGCTAAAAGTCAAAATACTCTTGGGCCTCTTAGCAACATACTCTATTCCAAAGGCCAAAAATGTCAAAAGTATTTTGGAGCTCGTATCTAGCCCCTAAAACATTTTACAGTTACCTCTTCACAGAGGGGAGTGTTAGAATAGCAAAAAGCCCCATAAAAATGATAATAAAATAAACTTCAAAAAATTCATCAAAATTAAAATTAAAAAGAATTCAAACACTTATTCATAGTCTCTTTTAAAAGTCTCTTAAATGTCGGCTCCTGTAAAATACAAAACAGCACTGTCTTATTTCAAAAGGGAAGAATTGCACACACTTAAGCCAAACTTAAGTCCAGCAAAGTAGCTCAAGGCTGGACTTCTGAGATTCACTCTTGATCTTCTGGGCTCCAAAGGGTTCTGGCAGTTCTACTTATCTGACTCTGCCATCCACAGCACAAACAGCTCGTCTTGCAGACCCAGGCCAGCTCCATTCCACACCCACTGCTGCCCTTGATGGTCCTGGCATTTCCAAAA
Organism: Nannospalax galili; assembly: GCF_000622305.1. Classification (NCBI taxonomy): domain Eukaryota; kingdom Metazoa; phylum Chordata; class Mammalia; order Rodentia; family Spalacidae; genus Nannospalax; species Nannospalax galili. The sequence continues at coordinate 973,717 of NW_008340410.1, read as the reverse complement.
AGCTGAGGTCTCCACTGAAACTGAGGCTGCACTTTTACCAATGGCCTCTTCTCGCCTCTCAGGGTGCAAAGCCTCAGATTCTCTCCATGACTCCAATCCTGAGGTTTTCACTGTGACTGAGACTGCACTTTCACCTATGGCTTTTTCTGGGCTCTCATAGTGCCAAGCTTCAGCTGCTTTCTGTGACCCCCTTCAATGCTTTCAGTACCAGAATCATGCAGGAGACTCTTACACAATGCCAAATCCTGCTTCCAGCTTGAGATGGAGGCTTGGGCCCCCTCTGTACTATGGCTTTTGTGTGCTGACCCTGAGGAACTACTTCCCAGACTATTTTGCCACAGTGACGCTGGTCTCTTGTTACTTACAGCTGATTTTTCAACCCCATTTAACCAGTATCAATTGTCCCAGTAAAGCTAAGGTTTTACTTCAGGTTCTGGTCTCTTCTTAATCACAGCTGATTCTTCAGCACCAGACAACCAGAACCCACAGATTATTAATTCGAAATATCACACAAACAGCCCTGATAGTCTCTGCTTCCCTTTGAAGCTTCACAACTCTTTCAGCATAACTATTCCAAGCTCCACATCAACAAACTCTCAGTATTCAATGGCTTATCTAGCCCAAAGTTCTAAACACTTCCAAAGTCCTCCAACGTCAGGTCTGTCACAGCAGTGCCCACAATTCTGGTACCAATTTCTGCTCTGGTTTCCTCCAATTGCTGTGACAAAACACTCTGACCAATACCAACTTGAGATGGAAAGGGTTTATTTTGTCTTACATCTCCCAGATCACAGTTCATCAGGGATCCTAGGGTAGGAACTTAGGGCAGGAACTTGGAGGCAGGAGAGAGTACAGGCCATGGAGGAACACTGCTTACTGGCTTGCTCCCCTGACACACTCAGTCTGCTTTCTTTTACAACATAGGCCCACCTGGCCAGGAGCGGCACCACCCACAGTGAGCTGGGCCCTTCCGCATCATTCAACAATCAAGGCAATACCCCCACAGACATGGCCACAGTCCAGTCCAATGGAGGAAACTCCCTAATTAAGGTTCCCTCTACCCGGATATGTCACGTTAACAACTAAAGCTATACAGCACAATATTTTTACAAACAATTGTTTTAAAATAAATTTGTGGAACTGTGCATGGTGGCACTGGCCTTTAATCCTTAGCACTCAGGAAGCTGAGGTAGGTAAATTTCTGGGAGATCAAGTCCAGCCTGGTCTATATAATGAGTTCCAGGCCAGCTGGGACTACAGGGAGACCCTGTCTCAAAAAATACAAGAAAACTAAAGAAATAAGTAAATAAATCTATGGGCCAGCAGGATGGCTCAGTGCGTAGAGGTGCTTGCCTCCAAGCCTGATGACCTGAGTTTGATTCTTGGGACCTACACAGTGAAAGAAGAAAACTGACTGCTACAAGCTGTCCTCTGATCTCCACACTCAGTACGTGTGGATGCACACATACAAATTTTTAAAAAATATTTTTTATGACATATTATCAGTGAATGTTTGATTTATATACCTATCTTATGTCAATATACTTGAGTGCATCAGTTACTCTTTGTTGCTGTAATTTGACCAAAAACAAACAAAAAACTATTTTGGAAAGCGAAGAGTGTCTTGTGGTCAGAGAGTACCCTTATGCCTCTGACACTCTGCCAGCATAGATGGAATTGTAAACAACGTCAGAGCTCTATAAGATTATGTTGGCAATGGCACTGTGTAGGAGTCATTTCTGTTTACATCTTTACTTCTGTCACAGTGTATATTTGAAGAGCCCGTCTTATGGAAATCAGCTTGCACCCACAATGTCATTTAAGCACAGAACCATCAGTCTATATTTTTAATAATCATAACTGATGAAAAAAAGACATAAACCAACAGGGAGAAAAATAGCATCAACAAAAATGCCAAATCATCAACACAGGTCAGAACAGGGTGGTCACAGCCCTAGTAATATGAGGAAGGTTTGAAACGGGAGGGCTGGAAGGCAGTATTGTTTGTGTGGCGTGATCAGAAATACCGGAAAAGGTTGTTCTGGGAACTGAGGCTACATGAAAAGAGGGGAAATTTGGATTCCACACAAACCAAAGAAAAAATATCCACAAAACACCTCACAAAACAGCAAACTAGAACCTTGTTTGTGAAATGAATATGAATCCATGTAAAGTAAGCCACAGCATCACAAAGCTACTACGGACCCCAGACACACAGCACCGCATTTCTGCTCTGGAAGTGTCACCTCACCAAAGCACTCTGAGCACGTTCTGTTTGTATGGTGATTTTCAATGTTAAGCCAACCTTGTGTTGGTTTGTCTTCTTATATAATCTATTTTTATATATGCATCATTGGATTGATATGTTGATGGGAATTTTTCTGTCAATATCCATGAAGGATATTAAGCTGCAAATTTCTCTACTTTTCAGATCTTTATCTGATTTCAGTGGACTGGTGATTTTAGCCTTAGAAACAAGTTAGGAAAGTTCTTTCTAGTTGTCTCCAAGAATTTAAATAGGATTGTAGGGGCTTTTTTTTCTTTCCTTTGATCCTTCTAGCCCTGGGAAGATGCAAAAGACTACTAAAAGGTCTGGATTTGTGACCATTTGCCTTTTTTCATATAAGGACTTGAACTGATGTTTTAATTGCATTGCAAGTTGTGGCTCCACTATTACTTGGATTAATGTTTTCATTCACAGTTTCCTTTTTTAATTTTTAATAACGACATGATTAGAAGAAGCCTGCTACAGCCTTAACATATTCAGTAACACACTCCAGAGCAACAGTACATCTCTTTCACAAGTAGGTGCAAGATTCTAGGTTCACAGTTGAATTAATATAGTTATATGTGGAGAGCCACAGTAAATTTTTAGGTTCACAGTTGAATTAATACATTATAGAACTCCGTATAAGCCCTGTAAGACATAAAATTGAATGAAGTATTAACCTTCAAAAAAGATCTCCATTTCAACTTAAAAAATATTGTTTCCTACAGAAGAACTCATTTTTGATGTTACTAACAGATGTTTGCACATGTGTCTCTTCTCTATGTATCGCACTACCACTAGTCACAGCCAGTTACACTCGGACCCTTGGAACCTGAGTATGGATATAAAGTCATCTGGTAGATTTCAATGGTAATGTTTTTCACCTCTACTAGTTAACATGAAGCAAATTTTTATGCTTCTTCCTCAAATATAATTCATTTTTTAAATTTGTTGATTTTTTTTGTGTGTGTGTATCACACAGAACATTCCAAACCATCTTAATCAACTATATACCCACTTCCAAGATGGCACCCTCCCATAGCCTCTCTACCCCCACTAGTGCCCTTATACTCTGATATCTCTGCTACTGTCTGCTGTGTGGTCCGCACCCCTAGCCATTCCCCACTGCTTGTCCATCTGGTGAATCTAGTCAGCCTATCTAGAGGATTAAAAGCAAGGTCGACTGTACCTCATCTAGCAGCAGTCAGTTGTCAATATTCCTTTAGATAAGACTGGGGTCTGCTGTTCCTTTTCCCAGTTCTATGCTGGGTTACTATCTGGGAGTCCCTTGGGCCACCCTGGCTAACAACTCAAAAGAAAGTATCTCCTATCTGGCATTGTTGCTTGTTAAGGATAAGATTGGGGTCTGCTGTTCATTTTCCCAGTTCTATGGTGGGTTACTATCTGGGAGTCCCTTTGGCCACCCTGGCCAACAACTCGAAAGATGGTATCTCCTATCTGGCATTGTTACTTGTTATGTAGCCTTTGTGTGAAGGTAAGTCAAAGGTCCTGCTTGACTGTGGCTGGCTTCACTTGGAAGCATGGAAGAAATGTTTCCTCTGTGTTGACCCTCCTCTTTGTAGAATGGACACTGGTTCAAGTCCATTTGGTGGGGTCTCATGGCCTCCTGGATCAAGAGGACAGGTGGTGCACCACAGTTACAGGACATTTTGAGAGATGCTCATCGTCCTCTGGAGCTTAGTTGAGTTAGAAGGGCAAGGAGCAAAAACTGTCCTTTTTGTCCGTTTGACCAAATTAGTATAGGCCTCAAAGTATGTCTGTTAAACATCCAAGAAGGTTAGTTCCACCAGTCTTGTACTTTTAATTACTGTGTATCATGTAGATAAATCTTGGGCAAAGACCATTTGTTCTCAGATAAACCTTCCCTAGACATATATTTCTTGGTCTGCTATGTATAATTTGTCAGTAGGTTGTTGGAGTAATATGGTTCCCTCTGGTTTTTAAAACTAGCTGGGCATTATTTATCTCCCGCATTGTCTAACCCCTCCATCATGGTTTCCTCACTTAAGGTGGTTTCTTACATGGACACAATGTGCTATGACAATCCTCACCCGCCCCCACATTGCCATCTCCCACTCCTCTGCCTCTTTTGCTCCTTCCCTTCTTTCAGCTAGTTCCTCCCCCTCAGCCTTCAGCTGCTGTGTGTTCATGTTTGCAACAGCACACCATATTCAGAGGAATACATGTCACTGGGCACCTTATGTGCTTAACAACCTTTCTGCCTTCCCTTCCGTGATGTTCCCTCAGCCTTGGAGGGATGATATGAACGTCCCTTTTAAGACTATGTACTCAACAGTCATTTATTCTCAGTTCTTTGACTAGTTACGGGTCTCTGCCTTAACTGTAGACTGCCGTAAAAAGTTTCTTTAACCATAGTGAGAGTGGCACTGCTTATGCCCACAGTACTCAGAAGGCAGTTTGACTACATGTCCACTCGGCAAAACAGTAATGCATTCCCTGCTAGGGCCTGTGACCTCCCCAGCCAGGTTTAGAGTACCAAGCCTGTGTTCCCTCCTGTGGAGAGGATCTCAAGTCCAATTGGTAAGCAGTTGATGACCCACAAAACAGTGTTGCCACTATGGCACCAGTGGCCACATCTTGCATGGAAGACCAGCATTTATAGCACCCAAGGTCGACAACCCTGTAAGACCATGGGTGACTTTTCTTCCCTAGTGGCCTGAATAGTATCCTCTGGAATTTCATATAATAACCTGTGACTTCTGAGAACAGCATTATCCACCCATTCAGGGCATCTCCATTCAAACTTTTAAAATTTTTATTTATTTTTATTTTCTTTTATGTGTGTGAGTGTTAGGCCTGCATGTATGTAGGTGCGTCTGTGTCGTGCAATGACCATGGAGATCAGAAGAAGGCATTGTATCCCCTGGAACTGGATTTATGGATGATAATTATGGATGATTGTTAGCTGCTCTGTGAGTGCCAGGATTTCAATCCAGGTCTTCTGCAAGAACAGCCAGTGCTCTTAGCTACTGAGCCATCTTCCAGCCCTTCTCTCTTTTTAAATTTTATTTTTAAGATAGTTTATACAGTACTAGGTTTCCATGTGCTCTTTTCTTGTCTTCTTAGTTGGGTGGACCCTCTCCATCACTACCTTTCTCCTCTGCCTCAGCCCCACTCCCATTCAAACCTCTCCACCCCTGCAGTGCCCCAGCCTACCTTCATGTCCTATGTGAATGTTCCCAGAAAGAAGTGGCAGCTCACATTGACCCTTCCACTACGCTGATTAGCACTTCAGTGATGATGGAGGGGTCGGAATGTTGCAGATCCAGAGCCTAACCAAATTTTATCCTGGGCTGTCATTAGCCCCCTTATTAGCCTCCCACCCGTGTCTGATCTGTCAGGTGAAACCTTTGGAAATGTGTTAACAGGCCACTAGCTTCTACCAACCCTAAAGCTAAGGGTGTCATCAGATAGGGACCGAGACCTATAACAGAGATTTCCTGGCTTTGCTGTAACCCACCTATCTGATAGCTCTAACAATGTATTTGAAAATGATCTTGATGTATGACCTTCATCATTCTCTTTCTACTAAACTTATGAAATTGCTACCTGTCTAGAGAATGGTATTTGGGGAGACCTAAACCTGTGTTCCCAGGCCATGCTCACTCATACTTAGCTTCAGAACAACCATCCTTTTGAGCCTTAGAGGAAAGAGCTGTTTCTTCTGCCGCCACGTGTCTTACTGCCACTGCTCCTCAAAGACCTGTCCTTTTTCCACAAACTGAAATTTGTCCTTCATTTGTACGTTACCCTGAGGTTTAACTCTTAATGACTTACCAATTCATTTCATGGGAAAAAAATGTGCTTGTGGAGTTTCTTAATGATCTGGCGGATATGTCAATAATGCTTCTACAAGGACAGCTAGCTACAATTAAGAACAGCCTCCCTCTTGTAAGAGGCCTGTTCTCCATGGCAGACTGACCTTTGCGGCAGCTTCATGGCCAGGGGACATTTGCCAGCGCTGCTCCTGTTTCACACTCTCCCAGGGCAATGGCTCTGCAGTCATCTTAGGACTAGACTGCTAACATAGACCCATGGAAAGTTCTTGAGTTACTACAAGCAACTTTGACCACGGAAGCTGGTCTTGATTTAGTTTTTTAGCATACCACAAAGTCCAGCTTTTATTACACACAATCTTGTAGGTACATACATATAATACATATTCTCTGTATATTTTAAATGTTCTGTGAGATACGCACTGTGTCATATGGGATGACACAGACTACGATTAGATAATAAATATAAAGCACTTAGAACAGGGTCTGAAACATAAATCTGTATAAAGGAAAATCGGGACGATCAGGTCTCAGATTTTTAAAAGTATGACATCATTAGATAGCTGAAAGTAATTATTGTGATGATTAAAATGTTATTAAGTCTAAACTAAATACTTTTCGTATTTTAACTTCTCTGGAATTGGAATTACATGTTGCATTTGATGCTGTCTTGGGATCACTGTGGGCAGAAAGCATATTTTTAAATAGATGCTCTTGTTAGGGCATTTGAGAACTTAGTCTTAATGTTAAGATTCTTGTCACTGAGTGTTGGGGACCCCTGTTGTGTGAAGTAGAAGTTCCTCCATGACCGGATAGCCCACCGTAAATGCAGGGACTCCTTTTAACAATAGAGTGCTTTTCCTAGCATCCTCCTGACTCACCCTTTTGAAGTGCCAGCCACAAATGCCCTAACATAAACATGGCCTCTGGCTCTGGAAATACCATGCTTTCCTGTGTGATTTTTCAGGCAGTCTGGCAGCATGGCAGGAGCCCACTTCCATATG
>NW_008340410.1:959337-966522 GCF_000622305.1 Nannospalax galili | reverse complement strand
CTCCATAATAGAGAGCTGGATCACTAGGAGCTAGGAGCTGAAACACTGAGACCTGGAGCCAAGCAGAGTCATTTAATAAAGAGCTATAACACGGACTAAGCTGAGTCCCATCTCTCTCTATCTCACTGCCGGCGATCCAGCCTCTGGGGGGGGGGGCATTCCTCTGTCATCGACTCGCGGAGCCCTAACTTTAGCCGCCTCGCACTATTCCCGCGTGCGGCAGGTGGAACTCGCATATTGAGGAAAGTGCATGCGTGAAATTAGGGCAGTACCAGACCGGACACGCTCCGGTAGCAGAGACCCACAGAGACACGGAGAAGCAGCAGAGAGACCCGCTGCCACAACAGAGGCGGAGCCGCGGTGCTGCAAGACTTTCAGCACTAAAGCGGCGGACAGCGATGCGCGGCCAGAGACAGACACCCGCGGAACCCGCCGCACTTCCAGGGTGCTGGCGACTGAGACCAGGGGACCGATCCCCGCGGGACCGTGCGCCCCATAACTGAGTTAAGTAATAAGTGTGGCTGGCAATGGGTATGTTGGATTTAATTACATAAATAACATTGTGGTCAGTCTATGAACTGATAATTATTGAAAGGAACCTTATATTGGCAAAAAAACCAAAACAGACAACATGAAATCAGTCACAATGCCCACAATTTCTACTAGAGAAGTAAAAACGAATGGATGTGAAGAATGTGCTGAGTCAGGGTATGTGACCTGGAAGAAAACGCCAGACACCGCAAAGTCCTTTGTTGGTTCCCCTTCTTGTGGCTCAGAGAATATAGAGCATTGAGAAGCTGAATCACAGGTAATTTACCAGTGAATTCTGAGTCAAACCGATTGGTAGGGCTGGAGCGATGGTATAGTCAGTGGAGCACTTGTCTTGCAAGCAGGAGGCCCTGCGTTCAGTCCACAGGCCCGACAGAAAAATGCTGGCTTTGTGGCACGGGCTTGTGATGTCAGCACAGCACCGGGCATAGAGAGGAGAATCCCTGGGGCACTCGGGCCAGCCAGTCCTGTTCACCGTGAGCTCCAGACCCCTGAGAAGACCCATTTCAAGGGAGCTGGATGATGTTCCCAAGGAAGACCCCAGAATTTGTCTTCTGGCCTCCACATGCTTCCACAAACACATGCTTGTGTACCTCACACACATGAACACATACACTGACATATATGCACATAAGCATAAGAATGATTCACAAACTTATGTCACTTGATTTTTCATTTGTAAGAGTGATATTGTGACAAAATTATATCACTAAGTACATCTCAGTGAGCTCTTTTGCTAAATATAAAAAAGCCAGGCATGGTGGTGCATGCCTTTAATCCCGACACTCGGGAGACAGAGGCAGGTGGATCTCTGTGAGTTCAAGGCCAGCCTGGTCTACATAGTGAGTTCCAAGACAGCTAGGACTATAGGGAGACCCTGTCTTAAAAAGACAAAAATAAAATGTGTAAGTGGGAAGAAGACATTATTTATGTAATTGGAATTTTTCCTAAGTGTTGTATACAGTAACAATATAGCTTACATATGGCATCTTACATAAGACCGTGTAGTGTAGAAAAGGGTTTCTCTAGCACTCCAATATTTTTAGGTCCTAATAAACTTTTGTTCAATATTCACAGCCAATGCAAAGAGTATGAGTGGCCTTGTTCATCTTGCATGCTGCACCTTTCTCCTTGCGGCAAGCAGGGTAATTTGAAAATTGCAATAGAAATAAGAAAGATTGACTAGTCTTTTACAGAAATATTAGAATCCCATTTTTAAAAAGACATAGATTTTTGTATAGTCAATATAATGGATTAAAAATGTGCATTGTTAATTTTAGGAACAAGAAATTTGGCAAAATATGTTGTAAAAAAAGAAAATCAATATTTAAATGAAACAGCACGTATATTATGGAGTTCCCAGAGTCATTAAAAACATATGACAATTACAGTTTTTCCCAGTTTTATGGGAGAAAAACTCCTAAAAAACTCAAGCTTCTCAGTTGTCTAAATACACATTTTTCCTCTTACTAGTGAGGGCAAGCACTTTTCACGTTCTGGTTATTTGTATTCCCTCTCTTATGGGTGGCCTGTCTTTCTACTGTGTCTCATTCGTTTTTCTCAGCAAGGAGCTGATATTCCAATTATTCAGTGTAACATGTTACGTACATTTTTTCAGCGTATCATTTGACTTTAGATTTTATTTACATGGTTTTTCATCATGCAGATAATTGTTATTCTGTTGTCCTTAAACATGTCGATCTGCCAACACATGAGGGAAAAGCAGGCAAGCTCAGGTGAACATGTTCTCTCAAAATTTGCTCAGTGTGGCTGCATCACGGAGGCAGATTCTCCAGTGTTCTGGCCTCCAAAATGGCTAACAGCCTAACTTGGCTCCAGAGAGAGGCAGGTGCTCCTGGTCCCAGGGTCTTACCTTCCTCCCTTACAACTTGTTGCTAATAACAATACACAGAAGACACCTTCCGCTGAGCTACTTTTCCTGCTCAGAGGATCCCCAAGCTCTGGGCTGTGTGGAATCCCTGGAGAGTCCAGGATTAGGTTAAACAGTTCTCGTATGTGTAAGCATCCTGGTCCAGCACTGGCTTCCTGCTTTTCTTCTATGAAATCTTTAGAAAGATATGATAACAAGAATGTGGAATTTTACACTTTGAGACATCCAGATAAACTATATTCAGAGTAAAGTCATACTTATTTAAAGACAGCATTTACCCAAGTGCTGCTTATTAACTATTCAAAAATGCTTATAGAAGTATAAAATTTTTATGTAAACTCTGACATTTTGAAAATAAGACAATAATCATTCAATGAAATATTTTGATTCATAGGCTCATTTTTAAATATAATTTGATTTCAACTTTTAAGTCATATGTTTATCATTTTTAATTATGTATATGTATGTGTGTATGCCTATGTCAGTGCTCTCAGAAGCCAGAGGCATCAGAGGCATCAGATCATCTGGAACTGGAGCTGCAGGAGGTTGTGACCTGCTTGACATGGGTGCTGGAAATTAAACTCAGGTCCTCTGGAAGAGCAGTAAGTACTCTTAAGCATTGAGCCATCTCTCCAGTCTCTGATTCCATTTTTTGTGTTTCCCTATTTGTTTTGTGAGTTGGTTTGTTTGGGTCTATAAATAAATATTGAGACAGAAAAATAAGATTCCTAACTCCAGAAATATAATTTAGGACCCAGACTTTCATTCATACAATGTAAAAATTAAATCATGCTTCTACTCTTTATGTTTCATAACAGGGATTTATTTCTGAACACACATATTTTGAAAATATTAAGAAACGAAATTCATGAAATGGCTCAGAGGTAAAACATGCAAATCACAGTCACAACCTCAGAGAGTTCACAGGTTTCCCAAAGCAGTTCTACACTCACACATAATCCATTTAAGTGCTTGGGATTGTGATTTGTGTGTGGTACTAGAAACCACAATGCTTTTGTCTTGGAAAAGCAATTAACATAAATCACTGGTATTAAGTGGTGTCACTAGAGTTACCGCTAATACAAGTTCTTACTCCCAGTTGGGGAGAAGCATTGATTATTCCTAGGTGAAGAAAATTAAATTAAATAAATTCTAATATCTAGGGCCTTGCCATTTTTCTTAGTAAGCAACAGGCATCTTAAAGTAATCCATATTATTGTTTAGCTGACTGCTGTTATTAGCTAAGATCCTGGCGAGCCAAAGGGAAAAGCTAGTCCTAAGGAAAGCTCTGTCCCATGGAACCTTGTATGTAGTTGATGCAGATACCACTTAAATTCTCAGGAACAGGAAAGTTAAACTAATAGTGTTCAAGGTTTACAAAATGTCTCATAAAAAAGCCTAAAATATTGGTAAAATTTATACTTAACCTGAATCCCAACTTAGATGATTATTTTTTGCTAGGCTAATAATATAAGCTCTGTGGTTAATATTTGTTGATTCAACAGCTAGATTTGGAAACCATTTTAAAGCCCTGTCAGTCTTGATATCAGAGCTCTCTGCACAATGAAATTATCCTTTGAAGTGAACCTCAGTTCCTAAGCACAAGGGTCTTAATTATTTTTCTTAATAATCAGTTCCAAGTTCTTAAAACAGCTAAATCATATGATATTTAAAATATCTTGCTTTTTTGAAATAGGAAATTCTTTAAGGTGTATGTGTGTATTGCCTACATGTATGTCAGTGCACCCATGTCGTGCAATGCCCACGAAGGTCAGGAGAGGCTGTCGGATCCCCTGGGACTGGAGTTACAGTTGTTAGCTGCCATATAAGTGCTGGGATTCGAACCAGGGTCTTCTGCAAGAACAACCACTGCTCTTAACTGCTGAGCCATCTTTCCAGCCCCTAAATAGGAATTATTTTAAAAATGGCCTAAGAAATAAATGAGCTGAAACACATTTTAGAGAACCACTTAAAAAAGGCATCTCTCTTGGAGAGAACTGCCTTAAGACACAGTCTTCTAGAATGTTCTGAGATGACAGGAATTTCCTTTGCACGCATGGTGCAGAGCAGCCTGGAGAGCTGGTAATGTAGCCAGAGTGACAAGAGGCTGAATTTCAAGTTTTATTTTATTTTAATCAATTTATCTGTCAGTACCCTGTTGTGACTAGTGACTACTATGCTGACTGTCACAGCCATAGGCTACAGTTACTTGTTATCAATAGCGGAAGGACCACTAATCATTTGTTAATCATAGGAAAGAGAAAGTGAGAAAACTAGCTGAAGTAAGTCAGAGCCTCTGGGTCTTAAGAGATGAAGTCAACTGCAATACACGGTCTGGCCAGGGCTTCAGCGTCTCACCTCTGGGTGTTCCTTGGAATCTAGTACTCAGCAACTGAATAATCTAGTCTCAGTGTTCAGTCTGATGAATTTGGTCTACAAAAGTCAGTGCATTCCCTTCTGACTTTCCCAGACAGAGTAGACAGAGCGGTATGTTAACACTGAGGCTGTAATCGGGCTCCACAGCCACGTGGTAAATGTAGGCACTTCCTTCGGAGTGTGACTGAAAGCTTTCACAGAGACACGAGCTATTCTGCGCCGTTTTTCAACATCAACAAGAACACTTTCATAACCTGTATTTTGGCATCCTTAAATAACTATTATATATTTTCTTGATTATAAAATTAGCCTGTTAAAACATTCAAACCATTCAAAGCACAAGATATTTAAAAAAATAACAAACCAATAATAACAGTAACAAACTAATAATAACAAAAAATAACAAACTAATAATAACAAACTGCTAATCATGATTTGCTTTTCTATAAAAATGAAATATCTGGATTTGTTTGGGGTTGATGTTCCATATCACCTAGAAAGACTGTTAAATTGAAGTCACCTTACATCCAGACATCTTTGCTCTCACAAAAGTGCGGAGCTGTGAACATCCAGATGGAAAGACCAGGTGACAGTAAAGCCTGCTCGTGGGCGGGCATGAGAGTCTCAGCAGCCCCACACCGGCTCTCAGGGATGATTCGGTAGGAGCTAAACAGGTCTGAGCGTTCCTCTCCCGTTGTTTTCAGTGTCTCAGTGTCTCCATAAACTTCTAATTCCCTTTAACGATGCCTTTGATACCTGAAATACATCGCTGTGTTGGTTATTTTTCTCATCATCATGACAGAACATCTGACCAGCAGCTTAAGAAAGGCATTTGGGGTGGTACTTCCAGAGAGTATTAGTTTGTCGTTGTTGCAAAGCATGGGGGGTAGAGCTGTTCAGTACATGATGGGGGAGCTTGCAGCTCGGCTTGTTGATTCAGCTCAGCTCAAGGCTTCCAGGTAAGTCTGGGGAACTGCTCAGTTGTGGTTCCTAGGCTGTTCATTTGGGAGGGATGTTCTTCACCAGGATCACCCACTGTCTGACATCACTGGTTCAGTGTTCATTGTGGGACCAGGGGCGTGGTGAACCATCACCCTGCTGATCATGATTTGCTGCTCTATAAAAATGAAATATCTGAATCTGTTTGGGGTTGATGTTTCCTGATAAACCACATTGTTAGCAGAGCAGGGGCCACAGGGCTGCTTCTGTGGGGATGCTTGGCCACCTGGTAGTTTCCTAAAATACCAGTTGATAAGCAAAGTGTGCTTCAAATTCTGACAACTGCCAACAAAAATAATTATAAATATGATTCTAAAGATTGAGAACTCAGAACTAAGAACCTGCCACTTCCCTGTTGAAACAGAGCCAACAGGAGAAAACATTGATAAAAACGACCACATCTGATATATCAAGGTCACTTGTAGGAAAAAGGAGGCTTCATATCCTCTCCACTGAGTGGGTTCTGCTTCAGTGAGATGAGGTCTGTGTAGCCTTTTCCGCACCTCAAGATACTCAGTAGGCTGTGTTCTCTGTGCCTCCCCACCACAGCTGCTCACCTGGAGATATCCACACGTACATGTGCTCCATGCATGGTTAACCTTTTTAGTATTTTAAAAATATGTTCATTTGTTATTTAATTAGCATGAAGAGCAACCTTCCCTTAATACATTTTCATACACTGTCTCTCCATTCTGGTTGGTCCTCCTCCTCCTCTGTTTCTCCTTCCCCCGAGCCCAGGTTTGCCCTCATACCTGCTTGCGTTCTTCCACACCCAGTATCACTGTTTCCACTTTCATGGCCCATGTGTTCTATTGTCCTCCCCACACCCCTCCTTAAAAACGTTTTCCCTTTCCATGGGATTATTTCTAGTTTTATGACAAATCCACACACCCCATAAATACATATATGTAAAAATTAGAAGCCAGGATCTGCATCTGAGTGAGAACATGGAACATTTGTCTTTCTGAGTGTTAACTCACATTTTCCAATTCCACCCATTTGCCTGAGGATTTTATAACTTAGTTTTTCTTTACAGATGAGTAAAATTCCATTGTTCACATTGTATACAGGTAGCATATTTTCATTATCCATTCCTGTTAATGAAAATACTGGGTGATAAGACTGGAGAGATGACTCAGGGGTTAAGATCACTGGCTGCTCTTGCAGAGGACCTGGAGTCAATTCCCAGCACCCACAAGGCCACTAACAACCACCCGTGACTAGTCCTAGGAGATTCAACACAAATGCACAACACGGGTGCATTACCCGCATGCAGGCAATACACTCATACACATAATATATATATATGTGTATATATATATATATATGTATATATATATATATATAATACAGAGTGATTCTATTTCCTT